>NC_134627.1:8037286-8039786 GCF_046129695.1 Lonchura striata | reverse complement strand
ATGGCACGGGGGAAAATCCAAATTAACCCCCGATTCCCCAAACGCAACCCCCAAATCCACCTAAAACAAGAAAAAGAAAAAGGAAAAGAATTTAAAAAAAAAGGAAAACAAAACCCGACCGTGATCTCCGCACTGCCAGGAAAAAAAAAAAAAAAAAAAAAAAATCCACGTAAAAATAAAAAATTCAATTTACACAGGGGAAAAAAAAAGAATAAAATCAAAAAAATCCGCTCGGTTCCAACCTCCCAACGCTCCTTTTCCCTTTTCCAGCCGATTTAATTGGATTTAATTGGATTTTCCCCTCCCCGGCCCCGTTCCGGCCCCAGCCCGGCCCCGCGCGGCTTTGCCGGGGTCAAGGCCAAGTTGAAAGTCAAAAAAAGCTCCGAGCGCTTCGAGCTCCTCGGTCCTGGCCGAGCTTTTGGGGCAAAAACTCCGGATTTCTCCCAAATTGGGGCTGAGTTCGGAGCTGCGGCCGGAGGGGCTCCAGCCCTGCGACTTTTCAGCCTTTAATTCCTTTTAAATAATTTGATTTTTAACGCTGAAGATTTTTCTGTGAGTTTTCAGCGCTTTAATTCCTTTTAAAGAATTTGATTTTTAGCGCTGAAGATTTTCCTGCGAGTTTTCAGCCCTTGAATTTATTTGGATTTTAAGGCTGAGGATTTTTCTGCACGTTTTCAGCCCTTTCATTCCCTTTGATTTATTTGATTTTTAACGCTGAGGATTTCCTTGCGAGTTTTCAGCCCTTTAAATCCTTTTCAATATTTTGATTTTTAACGCTGAGGATTTCCTTGCGAGTTTTCAGCCCTTCCATTCCTTTTAAATAATTTTATTTTTAACGCTGAGGATTTCCCTGCGAGTTTTCATCCCTTGAATTCCCTTTAATTTATTTAATTTTGAGCGCTGAGGATTTTCAGCCCTTTAATTCCCTTTGGTTTATTTGGTTTTTAGGATTCTCAGCCCTTTAGGTGCCTTTGATTTTTTTTTGTTTTGTTTTTTTTTTTTTTTGTTTATTTTATTTTATTTTATTTTTTTAATGCAGAAAGGAAGAAAAGGCGGAGAGGGATCGGCCGCGCACGGACACCCCGGGAAACCCAGGGCACGGAGCTAAAATCGGATAAAAATTGGATTTTTTCCCTTTGCCTCGGAGCCGCGGTGAGCGGGGCTTTGTCCCGGCCCGCGGATGCTGCCCCGGGCAGAAATTTCCCTTTTTCACCCCAAAACCGCCTTGGCTTCATTTATTATCATTTTTTCCCGAATTGTTTTTAAACCCGTGGGAAATTTCGAGCAGGAATTTTCTCTGCCGCGGGAGCCGTTGGAAAACGCGATTCCACCCCGAAAATGAGATTTTCCTTCTTTGCCGACTTCAGAGAAAATTTCAGTGTTTTAAAAGCAAGAGCAAGGGGTTTATCTTAAAGAAAAAAAATCCGAAGGGGTTTATCTTAAAAGAAAAAATCCGAATTCTTCACCATTTCCTGTCTCAATGACCGACACGAAAATCATCAAACGCCCTTATCAGTTCGCAGCCATTCTTTTATTCTTTTCTCCACAGGATCCATTTAATATTTCTCCCATCTGGAGCCTGAAAATCTCTGGAACAACTTTTTAAAAGTCTGGGATTTTATTGATTTATTTTTATTTTAAAGCAATTGAATCGGAACCATCATCACAAAACACAAGGGGAAAAAAAGAAAATCAAACCCAACCCAAACCCCAAAACGGTTTGAAGAGGAGATTAAAAAAAAAATTGGAACAACTCAAAGACTTCACGTTTGGAAATAATCAATGGCTGGAAAATTGGATTCTGGCTCTGGAATCCAGCCCAGCTCCTCGCTCGCTGATTCTGGCAAGATTTCGGGAGGAAAAAAATCAAATCGAAGCCAACATTTTGGATCGTTTTGATCTTTTATTTCCTTTTTTCCCCGTTTCTGTGCCCGCCGCAGGGGCAGCGCCGGCCGCTCGGCGCTCGCAGGTGCGGAGGTTTCGCTCCGCGGTGCCGAATTTGGCTTTTCCGGCGCATTTTTGGCGGATCCCCGGGAACAAATCCTGGCACGGGAACAGAGCCCGGCCCGGCTCCGCCCGGGCTGCCCGGGAGGGGTCGGACCCGGGGCTTCGTAGGATCCGTTTTGGGGGAGATTTTGGAGGTTCCAAACTCGGGGGTTTTGTAGGATCCGTTTTTAGTGGGTTCCAAACCCAGGGGGTTTTGTGGCATCCATTTGGGAGAGATTTTGGGGGTTCCAGACCCAGGGGTTTTGTAGGATCCGTTTTGGGAGAGATTTTGGGGGTTCCAAACCCGGGGGTTTTGTAGGATCCGTTTTTAGTGGGTTCCAAACCCAGGGGTTTTGTGGCATCCATTTTGGGGCGATTTTAGGGGTTCAGACCAGGGGGTTTGTAGGATCCGTTTTGGAGAGATTTTGGGGGGTTCCAGACCCAGGGGTTTTGTAGGATCCGTTTTTTGGGAGAGATCTGGGGGTTTTTTGGATCAGTTTTTAGGAGAGATGTT
>NC_134627.1:7787401-8037086 GCF_046129695.1 Lonchura striata | reverse complement strand
AGTTTTTAGGAGAGATTTGGGGGGTTCCAGACCCAGGGTTTTGTAGGATCCATCCATCCCTCATCCCTTCCTCCCCCTGCTCCGTGTGGCTCCCAGCGCAGAGGGGCAGGAGGGGAGTCGTGGGTGGAATTTGGGTGAAATCCGCCGGATTTTGTCCCTCTTACCCACAGACGTGCCCTGCGGGAGGTCCCTGTCCCTGTCCCTGTCCCTGTCCCCATCCCTGTCTCTCTGTCCCTGTCCCTGTCCCTGTCCCTGTCCCTGTCCCTGTCCCTGTCCCCATCCCTGTCCCTGTCCCTGTCCCTGTCCAACTCCGCCAGGGAGCTGGGAATGAACTGGAATGAACTGGGAATGAACTGGGAATGAACTGGGAATGAACTGGGGCCAGACTGGGGCTGCGGAGTTTCTGAGCTCCTTCTCCTCCCTCTCCACCCCCCCGGGGAACTGGGAACGGGATCGGGAGGGCAGCGGAGCCCCGGAGCCCCGGAACCCCGGAGCCCCCCGAGCCCCCCGGAGCCCCGGAGCCCCCGGAGCCCCGGAGCCCCCGAGCCCCCCGAGCCCCCCGAGTCCCCCGAGCCCCCGGAGCCCCGGAGCCCCCGGAGCCCCCGGAGCCCCCCGAGCCCCCGGAGCCCCCGAGCCCCCCGAGCCCCGGAGCCCCCGGAGCCCCCCGAGCCCCGGAGCCCCCCGAGCCCCCCGAGCCCCGCCCGCCGCTCCCCGCGGTCCCCGGTGGCCCTGGCCCGGCCCGGCCCCGTCCCCTCCCGGTGCCACGCCCAGGGCCGGGACAGGGAGCGGGGGACAAAGTCCGCCCGGTGTCCCGGCTCTGTCGCTTCCCTCCGGGCAGGGAGGGGACAGGGAGGGAGCGGGGGACGCTCGGGGGGCTCCGCACTCCCCCCTCGGGCTGCAGCCGGGGCCGGGGGCTCCGGGGGTTCCAGGGGCTCCGGGGGTTCCGGGGGCTCCAGGGGCTCCAGGGGCTCCAGGGGCTCCAGGGATTCCAGGGTTTCCGGGGGCTCCGGGGGTTCCAAGGGCTCCAAGGGTCCCAGGGGCTCCGGGGGCCCCAGGGATTCCAGGGGTTCCAGGGATTCCAGGGATTCCAGGGGCTCCAGGGATTCCGGGGATTCCGGGGTCCCAGGGGCTCTGGGGCTCCAGGTGCTCCAGGGGTTCTGGTGGCTCCAGGGATTCCAGGGGTTTGGGGGTCCCAGGGATTCCAGGGGTTCTGGTGGCTCCAGGGATTCCAGGGGTTTGGGGGTCCCAGGGATTCCAGGGGTTCTGGTGGCTCCAGGGATTCCAGGGGTTTGGGGGTCCCAGGGATTCCAGGGGTTCTGAGGGCTCCAGGGATTCCAGGGGTTCCGGGGGCTCTGGTGGTTCCAAGGACTTACAGGGGTTCCTGGGGTTTCAGGGGCTCCAGGGGCTCAGAGGATTCCAGGGGTTCCGTGGGCTCCAGGGGTTCCAAGGATTCCCGGGGTTCCCGAGGTTCCAGGGGCTCTGGGGGCTTTGGAGGATCTGGGGGCTCCAAGGACTCCAAGGATTCCAGAGGCTCCAGGGATTCCAGGGGTTCCAGGGGCTCAGAGGATTCCAGAAACTCCAGGAGTTCCAGAGGCTCTGAGGATTCCAGAGGCTCCAAGAGCTCCAGAGGTTCCAGAGGCTCCAGGAATTCCAGGGGTTCCAGAGGCTCTGAGGATTCCAGAGGCTCCAAGAGCTCCAGAAGTTCCAAAGCCTCTGGGGGCTCCAAGAACTCTGAGGGCCCCAAGGATTCCAGAGTCTCCAGGAGTTCCAGAGGTTCCAGGATCTCCAGGAGCTCGGGGGGGTGCAGGTGGATTGAAACAGGCCCGATAAATCAATCAATCAATCAATCAATCAATCAATAATCAATGCAGGGCTCAGGAATCCCATTCCCAGTGAGGAGGAAGGATTGGACATTCCCTGCTCAAACCCCCGGAGCTGAGCAGGGACCTGACCCTGCAGGGCCGGATTTCCCCTCCTGCTTCCCTGCATTGCCCTAAAAATTAAATAAATAAAATTAAAAATTAAAATAAATCCAGGGTTTAGGCTGGGATTGGGAAAAAAATCCAGGTTTTAGGGCTGAGATTGGAAAAAATTCAGGTTTTAGGGCGGGGATTAAAATAAATCCAGTTTTAGGGCTGGGATTAAAATAACTCCAGGGTTTAGGGCTGGGATTAGGGAGGAAGTGAAGTTTTTGGAGGCTGAAATTAGAGCAGAAGCTGAAGTTTTATAGCCAGGAATGGAAAGTTCCGGAGCGCGGGATGGAGTCAGGAAGGGAATTGAGGTGGGGAGGCCCGGAACTGGAACTGGAACCCAACCAAAGCAATTCCCGATTCCCGGGAGCCCGTCCTGTTCCCAGTTCCCAGTTCTCAATTCCCTATTCCCCATTCCCATTCCCATTCCCATTCCCACATTCCCATTCCCATTCCCATTCCCATTCCCCATTCCCATTCCCATTCCCACATTCCCATTCCCATTCCCACATTCCCATTCCCATTCCCATTCCCATTCCCATTCCCATTACCACATTCCCATTCCCACATTCCCATTCCCATTCCCATTCCCCATTCCCATTCCCATTCCCACATTCCCATTCCCATTCCCACATTCCCATTCCCATTCCCATTCCCATTCCCATTACCACATTCCCGTTCCCATTCCCATTCCCATTCCCCATTCCCATTCCCATTCCCACATTCCCATTCCCATTCCCATTCCCATTCCCCATTCTCATTCCCATTCCCATTCCCACATTCCCGTTCCCGTTCCCGTTCCCGTTCCCATTCCATTTCCCATTCCCATTCCCATTCCCATTCCCATTCCCCATTCCCATTCCCATTCCCATTCCCATTCCCATTCCCATTCCCCATTCCCATTCCCATTCCCATTCCCATTCCCAGTTCCCATTCCCGTTCCCATTCCCATTCCCATTCCCATTCCCATTCCCATTCCCATTCCCATTCCCACATTCCCATTCCCATTCCCATTCCCATTCCCATTCCCATTCCCCATTTCCCATTCCCATTCCCATTCCCATTCCCATTCCCATTTCCATTCCCAGTTCCCATTCCCGTTCCCATTCCCATTCCCATTCCCATTCCCGTTCCCATTCCCGTTCCCATTCCCGTTCCCATTCCCATTCCCACACTCCCATTCCCGTTCCCATTCCCACATTCCCATTCCCACATTCCCGTTCCCATTCCCATTCCCATTCCCATTCCCATTCCCACATTCCCATTCCCATTCCCATTCCCACATTCCCATTCCCGTTCCCGTTCCCGTTCCCGTTCCCGTTCCCCGGGCTCTGCCGCCCTCTGCCGGTCGAGCCGGACCATTCCCAGGAAAACGGGAACGAGCCGCGGGCCGGGAAATCCCAACGCCAAAAAACCAACAACCTTTTGTTACTGTCCTTATCATGAGTGATTATTAATGATATTAATTATTATTAGTTATTAGTTATAGAGAACTGTAATATTAGTAATAAATTTCTATCAATAACAAGTACTATAATTATAATAAAATAATTAAAAATTCAATTTAAGGATATAAACAATAAAATGTAGCCTTTAGCCCTTCCTTCACCCCTTTAACCCTTTCCCTGCCGGCGCTTCCGCCGCCCCTCCCTGAACGGCGGGGGGAGGGGGGGGGGTTTCCCTTCCCGCGCGCGGCGCCGCTCGATGACGTCACACGAGGCCGGTCCGTGGCGCGGCGCCGCTCGATGACGTCACGCGCGGCCGGTCCGTGGCGCGGCGCCGCTCGATGACGTCACGCGCGGCGGCGGCGGCGGGGCCGGGATGCACCGGCGGGGGGTGGGGGCGGGGGCGATCGCCAGGAGGAAACTGACCGAGGTACCGAGGGTACCGGACAGAGGGACAGACAGCGGGACACGGGACAGACAGCGGGACACGGGGGACACGGGACAGACAGCGGGACACGGGACAGACAGGGGGACACGGGGGACACGGGACAGACAGCGGGACACGGGACAGACAGCGGGACACGGGACACGGGGGACACGGGACAGACAGAGGGACACGGGACAGACAGAGGGACACGGGGGACACGGGACAGACAGCGGGACACGGGACAGACAGCGGGACACGGGACAGACAGCGGGACACGGGGGACACGGGACAGACAGCGGGACACGGGACAGACAGCGGGACACGGGACAGACAGCGGGACACGGGGGACACGGGACAGACAGCGGGACACGGGACAGACAGCGGGACACGGGACAGGCAGAGGGACACGGGGGACACGGGACAGACAGAGGGACACGGGACAGACAGCGGGACACGGGACAGACAGCGGGACACGGGGGACACGGGACAGACAGCGGGACACGGGACAGGCAGAGGGACACGGGGGACACGGGACAGACAGCGGGACACGGGACAGACAGAGGGACACGGGACAGACAGCGGGACACGGGACAGACAGCGGGACACGGGGGACACGGGACAGACAGAGGGACACGGGACAGACAGCGGGACACGGGACAGACAGCGGGACACGGGGGACACGGGACAGACAGCGGGACACGGGACAGACAGCGGGACACGGGACAGACAGAGGGACACGGGGGACACGGGACAGACAGAGGGACACGGGACAGACAGCGGGACACGGGACAGACAGCGGGACACGGGGGACACGGGACAGACAGAGGGACACGGGACAGACAGCGGGACACGGGACAGACAGCGGGACACGGGGGACACGGGACAGACAGCGGGACACGGGACAGGCAGAGGGACACGGGGGACACGGGACAGACAGCGGGACACGGGACAGACAGCGGGACACGGGACAGACAGCGGGACACGGGGGACACGGGACAGACAGCGGGACACGGGACAGGCAGAGGGACACGGGGGACACGGGACAGACAGCGGGACACGGGACAGACAGCGGGACACGGGACAGACAGAGGGACACGGGGGACACGGGACAGACAGAGGGACACGGGACAGACAGAGGGACACGGGACAGACAGCGGGACACGGGGGACACGGGACAGACAGCGGGACACGGGACAGACAGCGGGACACGGGACAGACAGAGGGACACGGGGGACACGGGACAGACAGAGGGACACGGGACAGACAGCGGGACACGGGACAGACAGAGGGACACGGGACAGGCAGCGGGACACGGGACAGACAGCGGGACACGGGACAGACAGCGGGACACGGGACAGACAGAGGGACACGGGACAGACAGCGGGACACGGGGGACACGGGACAGACAGCGGGACACGGGACAGACAGCGGGACACGGGACAGACAGAGGGACACGGGACAGACAGAGGGACACGGGACAGACAGCGGGACACGGGACAGACAGAGGGACACTCGGTGGGATTAGTCCGGTTCGGGGTTCTCTGGCTCCGGGGCTGTCCCGGGTTGGGGCTGTCCCGGTCTGGGGCTGTCCCGGTTTGGGCTGTCCCGGTCTGGGGCTGTCCCGGGTTGGGGCTGTCCCGGTTTGGGCTGTCCCGGTCTGGGGCTGTCCCGGGTTGGGGCTGTCCCGGGTTGGGGCTGTCCCGGTCTGGGGCTGTCCCGGTTTGGGCTGTCCCGGGTTGGGGCTGTCCCGGGTTGGGGCTGTCCCGGTCTGGGGCTGTCCCGGGTTGGGGCTGTCCCGGGTTGGGGCTGTCCCAGTCTGGGGCTGTCCCGGTTTGGGCTGTCCCGGTCTGGGGCTGTCCCGGTCTGGGGCTGTCCCGGTTTGGGCTGTCCCGGTTTGGGCTGTCCCGGTCTGGGGCTGTCCCGGTCTGGGGCTGTCCCGGGTTGGGGCTGTCCTGGTTTGGGCTGTCCCGGTTGGAGCTGTCCCGGTTTGGGGCTGTCCCGGTCTGGGGCTGTCCCGGGTTGGGGCTGTCCCGGTTTGGGGCTGTCCCGGTCTGGGGCTGTCCCGGTTTGGAGCTGTCCCGGTTTGGGCTGTCCCGGTTTGGAGCTGTCCCGGTTTGGGCTGTCCCGGGTTGGGGCTGTCCCGGGTTTGGGCTGTCCCGGTTTGGAGCTGTCCCGGTTTGGGCTGTCCCGGGTTGGGGCTGTCCCGGGTTTGGGCTGTCCCGGTTTGGGCTGTCCCGGGTTGGGGCTGTCCCGGGTTGGGGCTGTCCCGGTCTGGGGCTGTCCCGGGTTTGGGCTGTCCCGGGTTGGGGCTGTCCCGCCCTCCCCGCGCTGATCCCGTTTTCCCCCAGGCCAAGTACAAGGAGCGAGGGACGGTCCTGGCCGAGGATCAGCTGGCCCAGGTGGGAATTCCGTCCCTGGGCGCGGGGTCCCTGTCCCTGTCCCTGTCCCTGTGTCTGTCCCTGTCCCTGTCCCTGTCCCTGTCCCTGTCCCTGTCCTTGTCCCTGTCCCTGTCCCCGTCCCTGTCCCTGTCCCTGTCCCTGTGTCTGTCCCTGTCCCTGTCCCTGTCCCTGTCCCTGTCCCTGTCCCTGTCCCCGTCCCTGTCCCTGTGTCTGTCCCTGTCCCCGTCCCTGTCCCTGTGTCTGTCCCTGTCCCTGTCCCCGTCCCTGTCCCTGTGTCTGTCCCTGTCCCTGTCCCTGTCCCTGTCCTTGTCCCTGTCTTTGTCCCTGTCCCTGTCCCCGTCCCTGTCCCTGTCCCTGTCCCTGTCCCTGTCCCTGTCCCTGTCCCTGTCCCCAACCCCATCCCTGTTCCTGTGTCCCTGTCCTTGTCCCTGTCCCTGTCCCCATGTCCCCGTGTGTCCCCAGATGTCGCAGCAGCTGGAGATGTTCCGGACGCACTGTGTGTCCCTGTGTGTCCCCAATGTCCCTGTCCCTGTCACACCGTGTGTCCCTATCCCAATGTCCCTGTCACACCGTGTGTGTCCCCGTGTGTCCCCAGATGTCGCGGCAGCTGGAGACATTCCGG
The DNA here is from genome assembly GCF_046129695.1 of Lonchura striata. NCBI lineage: Eukaryota > Metazoa > Chordata > Aves > Passeriformes > Estrildidae > Lonchura > Lonchura striata. The sequence continues at coordinate 8,030,223 of NC_134627.1, read as the reverse complement.
ATGCACTGTGTGTCCCTGTGTGTCCCCAATGTCCCTGTCCCTGTCCCTATCCCAATGTCCTGTCCCCATGTCCCCGTGTGTCCCCAGATGTCGCGGCAGCTGGAGACGTTCCGGACCCACCTCCAGGCCTTCGCCAGCCGCCACAAGCAGGAGATTCGCCGCAGCCCCGAGTTCCGCCTGCACTTCCAGCACATGTGCGCCGCCATCGGCGTGGACCCGCTGGCCTGTGAGGGACAGGGACAGGGACAGGGGACAATGGGGACAGGGGACAATGGGGACAAGGGACAGGGGACAATGGGGACAGGGGACAATGGGGACAGGGAACAGGGGACAATGGGGACAGGGGACAATGGGGACAGGGACAGGGGACAATGGGGACAGCACCGACCCGCTGGCCTGTGAGGGACAATGGGGACAGGGGACAATGGGGACAATGGGGACAGGGACAGGGGACAGGGACAGGGGACAATGGGGACAGGGACAGGGGACAGGGGACAATGGGGACAGGGGACAATGGGGACAATGGGGACAGGGACAGGGGACAGGGACAGGGGACAATGGGGACAGGGACAGGGGACAATGGGGACAGGGGACAATGGGGACAGGGGACAGGGGACAATGGGGACAGGGACAGGGGACAATGGGGACAATGGGGACAGGGGACAATGGGGACAGCACCGACCCGCTGGCCTGTGAGGGACAATGGGGACAGGGACAGGGGACAATGGGGACAGGGACAGGGGACAGGGGACAATGGGGACAGGGGACAGGGGACAATGGGGACAATGGGGACAGGGGACAATGGGGACAGGGGACAATGGGGACAGCACCAACCCACTGGCCTGTGAGGGACAATGGGGACAGGGGACAATGGGGACAATGGGGACAGGGACAGGGGACAGGGGACAATGGGGACAGGGGACAATGGGGACAGGGGACAGGGGACAATGGGGACAGCACCGACCCGCTGGCCTGTGAGGGACAGGGGACACGGGAGGGACACAGGGGGACAGGGGACGGGGTGGGGACAGCCAGGAGACAGCAGGGACAATGGGGACAGGGGGGCACAGCAGGGACAGTGAGGGGACAGTGGGGGCAGTGGGAGGAGAGCAGGGGGAGTGGGGACAAGCCCTAAACCTGTCCCCTAAACCTGTCCCGCAGACCCACCCCCATTCCCGTACCCCAATCCCCGTTCCCATTCCCGTACCCCAATCCCATTCCCGTTCCCGTTCCCGATCCCCGTTCCCATTCCCATACCCCAATCCCCATTCCCAGTCCCGTACCCCAATCCCCGTTCCCAGTCCCGTACCCCAATCCCCGTTCCCAGTCCCGTACCCCAATCCCATTCCCGTTCCCGTTCCCGATCCCCACCCCCATTCCCGTACCCCAATCCCCAATCCCCAATCCCATTCCCGTACCCCAATCCCCGTTCCCATTCCCGTACCCCAATCCCCAATCCCAGTCCCGTACCCCAATCCCCGTTCCCGTTCCCGTACCCCAATCCCATTCCCGTTCCCGTTCCCATTCCCGTTCCCGTTCCCGATCCCGTTGGGGCCGGCTTGGGGCTGCCCGGCCGGCTCCGAGCTCGGTCCCTGCCCGCAGCTGGAAAAGGTTTCTGGGCCGAGCTGCTCGGGGTCGGAGATTTCTACTACGAGCTGGGGGTGCAGATCATCGAGGTGTGCCTGGCGCTGCGGCACCGCAACGGAGGTGGGACCCGGCCCGGCGCGGGATCCGGCACTGATCCATGGATCCGGCATCCCTGACTGGGGATCCATCATCCCTGACCCGGGGATCCGGCACTGATCCATGGATCCATCCCTGACTGGGGATCCATCATCCCTGACCCGGGGATCCGGCACTGATCCGGGGATCCGGCACTGATCCATGCATCCAGCATCCCTGATCCATGGATCCATCATCCCTGATCCGGGGATCTGGCATTGATCCATGGATCTGTCATCCCTGATCCATGGATCCATCCCTGATTGGGGACATCGCCCGGCATGGGATCTGTCCCTGATGCAGGGATCTTGTCACTGATCCAGGGATCCGTCATTCCTGATCCATGGATCCATCATTGATCCGGGGATCCGTCATTGATCCACGGATCCATCCCTGATTGGGGACATGGCCTTGGTGTGGGATCCATCATTGATCCGGGGATCTGTCATTGATCCATGGATCCATCCCTGATTGGGGACACGGCTCTGGCACGGGCAATCCATCGTCCCTGATTGAGGGATCCATCATCCCTGATCCATGGATCCATCCCTGACTGGGGACACGGCCCTGGCATGGGGATCCATCCCTGATCCACAGATCTGGTCCTGGCACAGGGATCCACTGCTCCGGGGATCCATCCCTAACCCAGGGATCCACTCATGATCCAGGGATCCCTAATCCCCCCATAAAATCCTGTAAAAATCCCATAAAATCCCATAAAGCCCCAGGAAAGCCGCTGGCCGGGAGGGCGGGGCTGGGAATTCCCGGGAATTCCGGGGGATTCCCAGGACAGTCGGGTTCCCTGCAGGGCTGATCACGCTGGAGGAGCTGCAGCAGCAGGTGCTGAAGGGCCGCGGGAAGTTCGCGCAGGACGTCAGCGCGTGAGTGCGGCGGATCGGGAATTCCCCGGGAATCCCTCGGGAATTCCCCGGGAATCCATTGGGAATCCATTGGGAATCCCTCGGGATTGCGGGGCTGGGATCGGGAATACCCGGGGAATCCCTCAGGATTGTGCGGTTGGGATTGGGAATCCCCCAGGAATCCCTCAGAATTTCAGGATCGGAAATCCCTGGAGAATCCCCCAGGAATCCCTTGGGATTGTGGGACTGGGATCGGGAATTCTCTGGGAAGCCCTCGGGAATCCCTTTGGAATTCCTTGGGATTGCGGGGCTGGGATTGGGAATCCCTTGGGAATCCCTCAGGATTGCGGGTCTGGGATCGGGAATTCCCCGGGAATCCATCAGGAATCCCTCGGGATTGCGGGGTCGGGATCGGGAATCCCTCGGGAATCCCTCGAGATCCAGGGCCACAGATTCCTGCTGCTGCTCCTGCTTTCCCTCAGGAATTGCTTCCCGAGACTATTTTTTCCCTAAAAATCCAACCCTGGGAGGACTTTTCCCTAAAAACCCAACACTTTTAAGGATTTTTCCCTACAAATCCAACCCCTGGAAGGATTTTTCCCCCTAAAAATCCAACCCAGGATGATTTTTCCCTAAAATCCAACCCCCTGAGGATTTTTCCCTACAAATCCAACCCCACAAGGATTTTTCCCTACAAATCCAACCCCATGAGGATTTTTCCCTAAAACCCAACCCCGGGATGATTTTTCCCTACAATCCAACCCCGTGAGGGTTCTTCCCGCTGGAGCCGTGAGGAAAGGGGCGGATAAACCCCCAGGGACGCGGATTTTTGGGACAAAACTCCTGTTTTTGGGGCTGAGGCTCCCAGCGGCCGGGATCCCGGGATTTTGGCAGGGACGATCTGCTCCGAGCCATCCGGAAGCTGAAGGTGCTGGGCAGCGGCTTCGGGATCATCCCGGTGGGAGGAACGGTCCTGGTGCAGTCGGTGCCCGCCGAGCTCAGCATGGACCACACGGTGCTGCTGCAGCTGGCCGAGGTGGGAATGCTGGGAATACTGGGAATACTGGGAATACTGGGATTGGGACATGGACCACACGGTGCTGCTGCAGCTGGCCGAGGTGGGAATGCTGGGAATGCTGGGAATGCTGGGAATACTGGGAATACTGGGATTGGGACATGGACCACACGGTGCTGCTGCAGCTGGCCGAGGTGGGAATGCTGGGAATGCTGGGAATACTGGGAATACTGGGAATACTGGGATTGGGACATGGAGCACACGGTGCTGCTGCAGCTGGCCGAGGTGGGAATGCTGGGAATGCTGGGAATACTGGGAATACTGGGATTGGGACATGGAGCACACGGTGCTGCTGCAGCTGGCCGAGGTGGGAATGCTGGGAATACTGGGAATAATGGGAATACTGGGAATACTGGGATTGGGACATGGAGCACACGGTGCTGCTGCAGCTGGCCGAGGTGGGAATGCTGGGAATACTGGGAATTACTGGGAATACTGGGAATACTGGGATTGGGACATGGAGCACACGGTGCTGCTGCAGCTGGCCGAGGTGGGAATGCTGGGATTGGGAATGGGGTTGGGAATGGAAATGGTCGGAATGATACCAGGAATGGGAATTGGGAATGGGGAATTGGTAGGAATGAGACCAGGAATAGGAATTGGGAATGGGAATTTGTGGAATGACAGCTGGGAATGGGGGATTTGTGGGGAATCGGCTGCGTGGGCAGAGCGGCCGAGGTGTGGATTGAAACCTGGATGGAAAACAGCGGGAAAAACCTCGGCATTCCCATAAAAAAACCGGGATTGGGCCGGACTGGGGTGGGACTGGAGGGTCCCTGCTCTGCTGGGGTTGGAGCCCAGGTGGAATTTCCTGGTTTTTTATTCCCAGAAAAAGGGATTTGTGACAGTCAGCGAGATCCGGGACAGCCTCAACTGGGAGACGGAGCGAGCCAAGCAGGCGCTGGTAGGTGGGAAACTGGGAATGGGAAACTGGGAAAATGGGAATGGGAAAGTGGGAATAGGAATGGGAGTGGGAAACTGGGAGTGGGAAACTGGGAATGGGAAACTGGGAAAGTGGGAATGGGAAAGTGGGAATGGGAATGGGAAAATGGGAATGGAATGGTAATGGGAACAGCAATGGCAGCTCAGCACATCCCAGTCCATCCCAGTCCATTCCCAGTCAGTCCCAGTCCATTCCCAGTCCAGGAGCACCTGCTGAAGGAGGGCACAGCCTGGCTGGCTTCCGGGCCCGTTCCCGTTATTCCCAATCCCAGTCCATTCCCGTTTTTCCAGGAGCACCTGCTGAAGGAGGGCACGGCCTGGCTGGCTCCCGGGCCCATTATTCCCGTTATTCCCAATCCCGTTTTTCCCGTTTTTCCAGGAGCACCTGCTGAAGGAGGGCACAGCCTGGCTGGCTCCCGGCCCCGTTATTCCCGTTATTCCCAATCCCGTTTTTCCCGTTTTTCCAGGAGCACCTGCTGAAGGAGGGCACGGCCTGGCTGGCTCCCGGGCCCGTTCCCGTTATTCCCAATCCCGTTTTTCCAGGAGCACCTGCTGAAGGAGGGCACGGCCTGGCTGGCTCCCGGGCCTGTTATTCCCATTATTCCCAATCCCGTTTTTCCCGTTTTTCCAGGAGCACCTGCTGAAGGAGGGCATGGCCTGGCTGGACGCGCAGGCTCCGGCCGAGCCGCAGTTCTGGCTGCCCGCGCTCTTCTCCGAGCTCCACGCCCAGGACGGCGCGGCCGGGCCCTGACGGCTCCGGGAATCCCCGGGAATCATCCCTGGAATCCCCGGGAATCATCCCTGGAACCTCGGCTGGAATCCCCGGGAATCCCCCCATGAATCCTGGCTGGAATCCCCCCTGGAATCCTTGGGAATTCTCCCTAGAATCCTCGGGAATCCTTCCCTGGAATCCCCCCAGGAATCCTCGGGAATCCCCCCTGGAATCTGGGCTGGAATTCTCAGGAATTCCCCCTGGAATCCCCCCTGGAATCCCCCTTGGAATCCAGGCTGAATTCCCCCCCTGAATCCCTCTTGGGATCCTTGGGAATTCCTCCTGGAGTCCTCGGAATCCTGGCTGGAATCATTCCCAGGATCCTCAGGAATCCTTCCTTGAGTTCTTGGGAATTCCAGCTGGAATCCCTCTGGGGATCCTCAGGAATCCCTCCTGGGTTCCTTGGGATCCCTCCTAGGATCTGTTCTGGGATCCTTGGGAATTCCTCTGGAATCTCTTCTGCAATCCTTGGGAATCCATCCCAGGATCCTTGGGAATCCCTCTGGAATCCCCCCAGGGATCCTCGGGAATCCTTCCTGGGGCTCCCTCCTGTCCCCGCAATCCCAGGGACGGCAGGATTGGGAATAAAAAGTTTTGTACCGAATTCCTGAGCTCGGGGAGTTCTGTGGGATCGATCCCTGCTGGATTCCGGGTGGGAACGGAATTTTGGCTCTGGAATTTTGGCTCCCAGCAGCGGGAGGAAGTCGTTATTCCGTAAGAATTCCCACTAAGGAACAGCCCAGGCTCTGTTCTGCCAAAACAAAACTTTATTGCACAAAGGAAAAAAAAACCAAAAAAAAACCCCTCCAAAAAAAACAGAAAAAACCCAAAAAAAAAAAAAAAAAAAAAAAAAAGGAAAAAAAAATCCCAAAAAAAGAACCGGAACTTTCTGTACAACAGAAAACCACCAGAGATCTCCGAGTGACTCGTGTGCATTTATTGTTCTCAGCTCCATTCCAGTCTCCAAAAATCCCTTCCTAAAACGCCTCTGCCCAGGGCAGCGCTGGAGGATTGTCACCGGGAAGGGACGGGCAATTCCCATTCCTGGAAAAGCTGGAAAAGCTGGAAAAGCTGGAAAAGCTGCCCAGCCCCGCCCCGGGGGTGACAAAGGTGACAGCGAGGAGGTGGCACCGATCCCTGCGGGAGTGGCAGCTCCGCCTCCCCTCAAGGGTTAAATCCAAACCAGCCCCGGCGTGGAGCAAGGGGAAACAATTCCCGAGATTTTGGGGAAAATTCCCCGTTTCCCAGCATGGAAATTCCCCATTTTCCAGCTCAGAAATTCCCATTTCTCAGCAAGGAAATTCCCCGTTTTCCACCTCAGAAATTCCCATTTCTCACCAAGGAAATTCCCCACTTTTCACCTCAGAAATTCCCCATTCCCCGTTCCTGCTGCTGCAATCCCGGGGGATTTGGGCTGGAATCCTCTGGGGGATTTGGGCTGGAATCGTCCCGGGGATTTGGGCTGGAATCGTCCCGGGGATTTGGGCTGGAATCCTCCGGGGGATTTGGGCTGGAATCGTCCCAGGGATTTGGGCTGGAATCCTCCGGGGGATTTGGGCTGGAATCCTCCGGGGGATTTGGGCTGGAATCCTCCGGGGATTTGGGCTGGAATCGTCCCGGGGATTTGGGCTGGAATCCTCCAGGGATTTGGGCTGGAATCGTCCCGGGGATTTGGGCTGGAATCATCCCGGGGATTTAGGCTGGAATCCTCCAGGGATTTGGGCTGGAATCTTCTGGGGATTTGGGCTGGAATCGTCCCGGGGATTTGGGCTGGAATCCTCCGGGGATTTGGGCTGGAATCATCCAGGGGGATTTGGGCTGGAATCCTCCGGGGATTTGGGCTGGAATCATCCAGGGGGATTTGGGCTGGAATCCTCCGGGGATTTGGGCTGGAATCCTCCAGGGATTTGGGCTGGAATCGTCCCAGGGATTTGGGCTGGAATCCTCCCAGGGCTTTGGGCTGGAATCCTCCAGGGATTTGGGCTGGAATCCTCCAGGGATTTGGGCTGGAATCGTCCCGGGGATTTGGGCTGGAATCCTCTGGGGATTTGGGCTGGAATCCTCCGGGGATTTGGGCTGGAATCCTCCGGGGATTTGGGCTGGAATCCTCCGGGGATTTGGGCTGGAATCGTCCCGGGGATTTGGGCTCCTGCCGCCCCTCGGGATGAGGATCCCGGCTGGGAATTTCTCCCAGCTCCAGCAGGATCCAAACTGGTGGGGTGGGAGGCGGGGGAGGACGAAATGTTCCATTTTTGTGTCCCCAGCGAAGCTCCTGCTGCCCCAACCTCTGCCACCTCTGCCACCCCTGCGTGCCACCCGCAGCTCAGGACCTGCTCCCGACATTCCCGGGGCTCCCAAAAACGCGGAATTTTACAATTTTGGCCGAGGAGTTTGTGCCAGAGTCCGGCCGGGGCTGTTCCTCCTCCCTGCGGCGTCTCCGTGGGGTGGTGGCAGCAGGGAGGGGACAGGAGGGGACACTGAGGCAGGGCGGGGAGCAGAGAATTCCAGGTGAGGAAAAACCCTCCCGGAAAGGCAAAATCCCAACGGAGGCTGACGGAAATAAACGCAAACGGATCCGGGAGCGCTCCCCTCCTCTCCGGCCGACGCATTCCTCCTCCTCCTCCCCTTCCCCAAACCTCCAGGGTGAACAAATCCACGGATTCCTGCAGTTCCCACTTGCCACATGAAGTCTCCAAAGTGCCCCCAGGGCTCGAGTAAAGCTTTGGGGAAGGAGCCCCAATTCCAGCAGTGAGAATTCCTTTATCTTTGGTCTGCCTAGAAGAAAGACACCAGGGAGGCCCCAGCTCTCCCAAATTCCACCTGGACACAGCCTGGCTCGTCCAAGCACCCCCGGAGCTGCGGGGAAGGGCTCCCTCCCTGCCCAGGGGCAGAAAAGCTCTCGAGGTTTTGCAGTCTAGAGCTCATTCTTTAATCGAATGGAGGGGAAAAAAAAAAATAAAACAAAAAAAATAAAACAAACCAAAAAACCTGAAAAAAAAAAAAAAAAGAGAAACAAAACAAAAAAAGATACCCCAACCAGTGTAGATGTTCTCCAAAAAAACCCCCAAAAACAACCTGATGCCACATGCCAGGAAGTACCTTTGTCCAAGAGGAGCCTGTCCCGAGCTGGGCTCTGTCTCTTTTTGGGAATTCTCCTCGGGGCATCCTCGGGAGCTCTCCTGGCGCTCGCTCGGTGGGTCGCTCGCAGGGAGGAGGAGGAGGGAGGGAAGGAGCCCGCGGCTCTCCCGCCCCGGCCTGGCCGTGCCGCAGTCCCGGGCCAGTCCCGGGCCAGTCCCGGGCCGGGCGGCCCCGCTAGGCGCGGGGGCAGCCGGGGGGCTTGGGCTCCGAGGAGCACCCCTGGGTTCCAGGCTCCGAGGAGCACCCCTGGGTTCCAGGCTCCGAGGAGCAGCCCTGGGTTCCAGGCTCCGAGGAGCACCCCTGGGTTCCAGGCTCCGAGGAGCAGCCCTGGGTTCCAGGCTCCGAGGAGCAGCCCTGGGTTCCAGGCTCCGAGGAGCAGCCCTGGGTTCCAGGCTCCGAGGAGCACCCTTGGGTTCCAGGCTCTGAGGAGCACCCTTGGGTTCCAGGCTCCGAGGAGCACCCCTGGGTTCCAGGCTCCGAGGAGCACCCCTGGGTTCCAGGCTCCGAGGAGCAGCCAGGGGTCTCGGGCTCCAAGGAGCACCCTTGGGTTCCAGGCTCCGAGGAGCACCCTTGGGTTCCAGGCTCTGAGGAGCACCCCTGGGTTCCAGGCTCCGAGGAGCACCCCTGGGTTTCGGGCTCGGGCTCCGAGGAGCAGCCGGGGGTCTCGGGCTCCGAGGAGCAGCCCGGGGGCTCGGGCTCGGGCTCCGAGGAGCTGCTCTCCGAGTCCATGTCGGCGCTGTCCTGCTGCTGCCGCTCCCGCAGCCGCGCCCGCAGCGCCTGCAGCCGCCCCAGCAGCGCCTGGTAGTCAAAGTGCCCCCGCTTCTCCCCGAACGGGTCCTGGGGGGCAACGGCGCCGAGTCAGGGCTGGGGCCAAACGCCAGCCTCGGGGGGCAGGAGGGCGGGAATCCACCGGGGAGCATCCTGGAATTCCCCTGGGGAGGATCCTGGAACTCCCCTGGAGAGGATCCCTGAATTTCCCCTGGAGAGGATCCTGGAACTCCCCTGGAGAGGATCCTGGAACTCCCCTGGGGAGGATCCTGGAACTCCCCTGGGGAGGATCCTGGAACTCCCCTGGGGAGGATCCCTGAATTTCCCCTTGACAGGACCCTTCCCTTGCAGAGAATCCCGAAATTCCCCTGGACAGGATCCTTAATTTCCCCCTGGAGAGGATCCTGGAATTCCCCTGGGGAGGATCCTGGAACTCCCCTGGGGAGGATCCTGGAACTCCCCTGGGGAGGATCCCTGAATTTCCCCTTGACAGGACCCTTCCCTTGCAGAGAATCCCGAAATTCCCCTGGACAGGATCCTTAATTTCCCCCTGGAGAGGATCCTGGAACTCCCCCAGGAGAGGATCCTGGAATTCCCTCTGTCTCCTCAAATTCCCCCTGGAGAACCAGGACCCCATCCTTGAATTCCCCCTGGTGCTGCACATCTGTCCAGGCTCAGCGCCAGCCCCAGCTGTGCCCCACAGCTGTCCCCAGCTGTGCCCAGCTGTGCCCCACAGCTGTCCCGTGTCCCCAGCACTGTCCCCCTCTGTCCCCAGCTGTGCCCCAGTGCTGTCCCCAGCCCCAGCTGTGCCCAGCTGTGCCCTCACCTGCATGCTCTGGCCCTGCAGGTGCAGCCGCTCCTTGCACACGCCCTCGTAGAAGTCCAGGTACTCCATGAAGGATTTCTCCATCACACCCCTGGGGACACGGGGGACATGGGGACACGGTCACCGCAGCCCTGGGGACACTCGTGTGGCACCCGGGTCCTGCTGGCACGGCCGGGGAGGGGACAGAGCCGGGGGGGGGACAGAGCCAGGGCCTCCCCTGTGTGTCCCTCCTGGAGCTGTCCCCAGCCCCTCCCGGTGTCCCCAGCCCCTTGGTGCCCTCAGTCTCCCAGTGTCCCTGGTGTCCCCCGTGTCCCCAGCTCCCCGGATCTGTCCCCATCCCCCAGATCTGTCCCCAATCCCCCCCAGATCTGTCCCCAATCCCCCCTGGATCTGTCCCCATCCCCCCGGATCTGTCCCCATGCCCCCGGATCTGTCCCCAATCCCCCCCTGGATCTGTCCCCATCCCCCTGGATCTGTCCCCAATCCCCCCCTGGATCTGTCCCCAATCCCCCTGGATCTGTCCCCATCCCCCTGGATCTGTCCCCATCCCCTGGCCGTGTCCCCATCCCCTGGCCAGGTCCCCATCCCCCTGGCCGTGTCCCCAATCCCCCCGGCCGTGTCCCCATCCCCCGGCCATGTCCCCAATCCCCCCCTGGATCTGTCCCCATCCCCTGGCCGTGTCCCCAATCCCCCCGGCCGTGTCCCCATCCCCTGGCCGTGTACCCATCCCCCTGGATCTGTCCCCATCCCCTGGCCGTGTCCCCATCCCCTGGCCGTGTCCCCAATCCCCCCCTGGATCTGTCCCCATCCCCCTGGCCGTGTCCCCATCCCCTGGCCGTGTCCCCATCCCCCGGCCGTGTCCCCAATCCCCCTGGCCGTGTCCCCAATCCCCCCGGCCGTGTCCCCATCCCCTGGATCTGTCCCCATCCCCCTGGATCTGTCCCCATCCCCTGGCCGTGTCCCCATCCCCTGGCCGTGTCCCCATCCCCCTGGCCGTGTCCCCATCCCCTGGCCGTGTCCCCATCTCCCTGGCCATGTCCCCAATCCCCCTGGCCATGTCCCCAATCCCCCTGGCCGTGTCCCCATCCCCTGGCCGTGTCCCCACCCCTGTCAGTGTCCCCGTACCGGAGGGGCTCGGGGCAGGGACACTTTCCCTCCAGCATGTCGCACACGGCCACGCGGATGGTCTCGTGCCGGATGCACTCGTTGTAGTTCTTGCTGTCCCCGGGGTGCCGCTCCTGGGGACGGCGGCGTCAGGGCAGGGCTGGCCTGAGCTCGGCCTGAGCCTGGCCTAAACCCGGCCTGAGCCTGGCCTGAGCCTGGCCTGAGCCTGGCCTAAACCTGGCCTGAGCTCGGCCTGAGCCTGGCCTAAACCCAACCTAAACCCGGCCTGAGCCTGGCCTGAGCCTGGCCTCAACGCGGCCTGAGCCTGGCCTGAGCCTGGCCTAAACGCGGCCTGAGCCTGGCCTGAGCCTGGCCTAAACCCAACCTAAACCCGGCCTAAACCTGGCCTGAGCCCGGCCTGCCCTGGGCCCAGCCTGACCAGTGCAGAGCTGAGGTCCCAGTTAATTCCAGGCTGGACCTGCGGTTAGGCCCAGCCTGGATCCCAGTTAGTCCCAGTTTGCCATCCCAGCTGGTCCCAGGCTGTAACCCCAGTTAGTCCCAGTTTGCCATCCCAGTCAGTCCCAGTCTGTAACCCCAGTTAGTCCCAGTTTGCCATCCCAGTCAGTCCCGGTCTGCCGTCCCGGTTAGTCCCGGTCTGCCATCCCGGTCAGTCCCGGTCTGCCGTCCCGGTTAGTCCCGGTCTGTAACCCTGGTTAGTCCCGGTCTGCTGTCCCGGTTAGTCCCGGTCTGCCGTCCCGGTTAGTCCCGGTTTGCCGTCCCGGTTAGTCCCGGTCTGCCGTCCCGGTTAGTCCCGGTTTGCTGTCCCGGTTAGTCCCGGTCTGCCGTCCCGGTTAGTCCCGGTCTGCCGTCCCGGTTAGTCCCAGTTTGCCATCCCAGTCAGTCCCGGTCTGCCGTCCCGGTTAGTCCCGGTCTGCCGTCCCCGCCGGCGCTGACCTGCTCGAAGCCGGGCTCGTTGTGGTAGGGGTTCTCGGTCATCAGGGACTGGATGGAGATCAGCACCGAGGAGATGCTCTGCGCCGGGCTCCAGGCCGGGCCCGTCCACGTGCTGGCCAACCCACGGGCAATTAGCGAGCCTTAATTACTGCCCTCCACCAGCACTCAGTAATTAATCACTCATTTATTAATCACCTCCCCACAGCAGAGCCCAAACACCTGGGGGAGCACAGCTGGGCCTGACCCGGGCCTGACCCTCAGCTGGGCCTGACCCGGGCCTGACCTGGGCCTGACCCTCAGCTGGGCCTGACCTGGGCCTAACCTGGGCCTGACCTGGGCCTGACCCAGGCCTGACCCTCAGCTGGGCCTGACCCGGGCCTGACCCTGGACCTGACCCTCAGCTGGGCCTGACCCTCAGCTGGGCCTGACCCGGGCCTGACCCTCAGCTGGGCCTGACCCTGGACCTGACCCGGGCCTGACCCTCAGCTGGGCCTGACCCTGGACCTGACCCGGGCCTGACCCTCAGCTGGGCCTGACCCTGGACCTGACCCGGGCCTGACCCTCAGCTGGGCCTGACCCTGGACCTGACCCGGGCCTGACCCTCAGCTGGGCCTGACCCGGGCCTGACCCGGGCCTGACCTGGGCCTGACCCTCAGCTGGGCATGACCTGGGCCTGACCCGGGCCTGACCCTCAGCTGGGCCTGACTTTCCCCTGGCACAGTCTGAACTCTGCTGTCCTTCTGTCCGGGCTCAGCTGGCCCGGCCTTACCCCAGGCCTGGTTTACCCCAGGATGCTGAGGCAGACCCTAAACCCAGCTCAGCCCTAGGCCTGGCTTACCCCAGGATGCTGAGGCAGACCCTAAACCCAGCTCAGCCCCAGGCCCGGCTTACCCCAGGATGCTGAGGCAGACCCTAATCCCAGCTCAGCCCTAATCCCAGCTCAGCCCTAGGCCCGGCTTACCCCAGGATGCTGAGGCAGACCCTAATCCCGGTTCAGCCCTAGGCCCGGCTTACCCCAGGATGCTGAGGCAGACCCTAAACCCAGCTCAGCCCTAGGCCTGGCTTACCCCAGGATGCTGAGGCAGACCCTAATCCCAGCTCAGCCCTAAGCCCGGCTTACCCCAGGATGCTGAGGCAGACCTTGCCGTTGCGGTAGAAGTTGGGGTTGAAGCGCACGGTGTTGTTGCCCGTGGTCAGCAGCTTGACGCGGGGCGGGTGGATGGGGTAGTCCGGGGGGCAGCGGAACAGGAACAGGAAGAAGCCGCCCTCGTAGGGGGTGTCGAAGGGGCCCGTGATCAGCGCGTGGATCTGCGGGAACACCGGGATCCGGAGCCTGCGGCACTGCGGACCCCACGGGGACCCCGGACCCTGCGGGGATCCCGGACACTCCGGGGATCCCGGACACTCCAGGGATCCTGAACCCTGCGGGGATCCCGGACACTCCGGGGATCCCGGACCCTGCGGGGATCCCGGACACTCCGGGGATCCCGGACACTCCAGGGATCCTGAACCCTGTGGGGATCCTGAACCCTGCGGGGATCCCGGACCCTGTGGGGATCCTGAACCCTGCGGGGATCCTGAACCCTGTGGGGATCCTGAACCCTGTGAGGATCCTGAACCCTGTGGGGATCCCGAACCCCACGGGGACCCCGGACCCTGCGGGGATCCTGAACCCCGCGGGGATCCCGGACTCCGCGAGGATCCCAGACCCTGTGACATTCCCAAACCCTCCAGGACTCCCGAACCCTGCAGCATTCCCAAATCCTCCATGGCTCCAGCATTCCCAAATCCTCCAGCATTTCCAAGCTTGCTGGCATTCCCAAACCCTCCGGCATTCCCAAAGCCTCCATGGCTCCAGCATTCCCAAACCCTCCAGGACTCCCGAACCCTGCAGCATTCCCAAATCCTCCATGGCTCCAGAATTCCCAGACCCTCCGGCATTCCCAAAGCCTCCATGGCTCCAGCATTCCCAGACCCTCCGGCATTCCCAGACCCTCCGTGTCCCACGGCCCATCCCGCGGGCAGCCGGGGCCCGGCCGTTCCCTCTCCGGGACGATTCCAGGCGGGAAAGGCCCCGGATCCGGGTCCGGCCCTCACCTTGGTCATGTCCTGGGGGTCGGGCACCACGAACATTCCCGGCGGCGGCTCCTTGTAAATGGACATGATATCCCTGGGAAAGCAGCGGGATCAGCCGGGATCCCGGCCCGCCGGGGCCAGAACCGGGACCGGCACCGGGGATTGGAACTGGGATTGGAACGGGATTGGGAACTGGGAACCGGGATTGGATCCGGGGATTGGAACTGGGAACTGGGGTTGGAACCGGGGATTGGAACTGGGATTGGAACCAGGGATTGGAACTGGGATTGGAACCGGGATTGGGAACTGGGAACTGGGATTGGATCCGGGGATTGGAACTGGGAACTGGGGTTGGAACTGGGGTTGGAAGTGGGGTTTGGAACTGGGATTTGGAACGGGGACTGGAACCGGGATTTGGGAGGCTCGTGCCTGGCTCAGGGGAGCTCCCGGAGTGGAGCCCCAAAAGCAGCCCAGGAATTCCAGAGCACTCCTGGAATTCTTGGGAATCCTGGCAGGAATTCCCCCTGGAATCCTCAGGAATCTCCCCTGGAATTTCACCACCTCCAGCACCAGGAATTCCAATAAAAATGAAAATCCAGCGGAATTCCCGCTGTGAATTCCCAGGGGAATTCCACAGGGACCCCAGGCAGAAATTCCAGGATTCCCGGGCAGGGTTGGGAGGAACCCGGGATAGAGCAAAGTGTCCCTGCCAAGGTCCCCCCCAACCCAAACCTGTCCCGGGACACCGGGAGGGACCGGGACCTGTCCTGGGTCACCGGGACCTGTCGTGGGTCTGTCCCGGGACACTGGAGGCGTGTCCGGGGTCTGTCCCGGGTCACCGGGAATGACCAGGAGCTGTCTCAGGGATTTTCCCAGGACACCGGGAGGGACCGGGACCTATCCCCGTGTCTATCCCGGGACACCGGCAGGCCCCGCCGCTGTCCCCGGGCCCGTGCCCGGTGCCGGGCCCGTTACCGGCGGCGGGGCCGAGGCGAACGCCAGGCCGCGCTCCGTGCCGGTTCCGCTGCCGGCCCCGGTCCCGGTCCCAGTCCCGGTACCGGTGCCCCGCCGGTGCCGGTGCCGGTTCCGGTATCAGTCCCGGTCCCGGTCCCGGTGCCGGTCCCGGTGCCGGTCCCTGTTCCGGTCCCGTTCCTGTCCCTGTCCCTGTTCCGGTCCCTGTCCCTGTCCCTGTCCCTGTCCCTGTCCCGGTCCCTGTCCCTGTCCCGGTCCCCCGGTCCCTGTCCCTGTCCCATCCCTGTCCCTGTCCCTGTCCCTGTCCCGGTCCCCAGCCCTGTCCCGGTCCCTGTCCCGGTCCCCATCCCCGTCCCGGTCCCGGTCCCGGTCCCGGTCCCTGTCCCTGTCCCTGTCCCTGTCCCGGTCCCTGTCCCGGTCCCTGTCCCGGTCCCCATCCCCATCCCTGTCCCGGTCCCTGTCCCCATCCCCAGCCCTGTCCCGGTCCCGGTCCCGGTCCCCGAGCCGCTCACCGCTTGATCCGCAGCAGGCAGGCCGCGCTGGGCCGCTCGCTGTCCCAGTCGCCGCTGACCGTGGGGTCCCAGAACGCCGAGTGCGAGAGCAGCGCGGCCCCCGCCGCCGCCATCGGGGCAGCGCCGCCGCCGCCGCCCGGTGCCGGGGCAGCGGCGCCGAAACCCGCGGCCGCCCACAGCTCGGCGGGGATGAACACGCCGGGGCTGCCCGCGGCACCGGCGGAGCCGCCGCCGCCCGCCGGCAGCAGCGCGGCCGGGGCCGGGGCCGGGGCCGGGGCCGGGGCCGGGGCCGGGGCCGGGGCCGGGGCCGGGGCCGGGGCCGGGGCCGGGGCCGCGTCCTCGGCCGCGGGGCTCTCCGCCATGGCGGCCTCGGCCGCGCCGCTTCCGGCCTCCGCAGCACCGAGAGCGCGGCCCGAGCGGCCCCGCCCCGCCCGAGCGGCCCGCCCCGCCCCAGCGCCCCCTGGCGGCTGGAGGAACACGGCGGCGGGACCGGGGGAGCGCAGCGGGGACTGGGAAAGAGCGGAACGGGAAAGGGGATTGGGAAAGGGGATTGGGGAAATTGGGAAACGGGAAAGGGGATTGGGGATGGAAAAGGGGGGATTTGGGAAAGGGGATTGGGGAAAGGGGATTGGGGAAAGGGGATTGGGGAAAGGGGATTGGGGAAAGGGGAGAAGGGGAAAGGGGGATTGGGGAAAGGGGATTTGGGAAAGGGGATTGGGGAAAGAGGGGAAGGGGAAAGGGGATTTGGGAAAGGGGATTGGGGAAAGGGGATTTGGGAAAGGGGATTGGGGAAAGGGGGGATATGGGATGGAAAAGGGGGGAATTGGGGAAAGGGGATTGGGGAAAGGGGGATTGGGAAAGGGGATTGGGGAAAGGGGGATTGGGGATGGAAAAGGGGGGATTTGGGAAAGAGGGATTTGGGAAAGGGGATTGGGGAAAGGGGGATTTGGGAAAGAGGGATTGGGGAAAGGGGATTGGGGAAAGGGGGATTGGGGAAAGGGGGATTGGGGAAAGGGGGATTGGGGAAAGGGGGATTGGGGAAAGGGGATTGGGGAAAGGGGGATTTGGGAAAGAGGGGAAGGGGAAAGGGGATTGGGGAAAGGGGATTGGGGAAAGGGGATTGGGGAAAGGGGGATTTGGGAAAGGGGGATTTGGGAAAGGGGATTTGGGAAAGGGGGGAAGGGGAAAGGGGGATTGGGGAAAGGGGATTGGGGAAAGGGGGATTGGGGAAAGAGGGATTTGGGAAATAAGGGATTTGGGATGGAAAAGGGGGATATGGGATGGAAAAGGGGGGATTTGGGAAAGAGGGGATTTGGGAAAGGGGGATTTGGGACGGAAAGGGGGGATTTGGGATGGAAAAGGGGGATTTGGGGAGGAAAGATGAGATTTGAGAAGAGGGAAATTGGGAAAGAGGGAATTTTGGAAGGAAAGGGGATTTGGGAAGGAAAGCGGGGATTTGGGATGGAAAGAGAGGATTTGGGAAGAGGGGATTTGGGAAGGAAAGGAATTCTGTATCCCGGGAATTCTGCATCCCATTTCCCAGGAATTCTGCATCCCTTCCTGGGGAGTCTGGGAATTCTGTATGCCATTGCCAGGCACACCAGGAATTCTGTATCCAGGGAATTCTGCATCCCATTTCCCAGGAATTCTGTATTCCATTTCCCAGGGACACCAGGAATTCTGTATCCAGGGAATTCTGCATCCCATTTCCCAGGAATTCTGTATTCCATTTCCCAGGGACACCAGGAATTCTGTATCCAGGGAATTCTGTATCCCATTTTTTTGGGAATTCTGCATCCCATTTCTCAGGAATTCTGTATCCCATTTCCCAGGGACACTGGGAATTCTGTATCCCAGGAATTCTGTATCCCATTTCCCGGGAATCCTGCATCCCGTTCCCGGCGGATAACTGTAACCCAGCCCAGGTGCCAGCGCTGTTCCGGAACATTCCCACAGGGCTGTCCCTGTGCAGGGTCTGGCATTCCCGCCCGGAATCCAGGGAATTTCGGGAATTTCCCCTCTCCCCAGTCCCTTCTGTTTCCACAGCCAGCTGGCTCCAAACCTTGGGGCTTTCCGAGTTCTCCTCAGCCCCTTCAGGAATTCCACCCATCCAAATTCCCAGGAATGTCCCCAAGCAGAGCCACCATTCCCTGTGTCCCATTCCCATCCCTGTGTCCTATTCCGTGTCCTATTCCCAGGAATGTCCCCAAGCAGAGCCACCATTCCGTGTCCCATTCCCATTCCCCGTGTCCCGTTCCCATTCCCTGTGTCCCATCCCCGTGTCCCATTCCCATTCCAAGAATGCGCTCCCATTCCTGTGTCCTAATCCCATTCCCTCTGTCCTGTTCCCATTCCCATCCCCGTGTCCCTTTCCCATTCCAGGAACATGCTCCCATTCCTGTGTCCCATTCCCACGTCCTAATCCCATTCCCAATCCCCGTGTCCCAGTCCCATCCCCATGTCCCATTCCCATCCCCATCCCCGTGTCCATTCCCATTCCAGGAACACACTCCCATTCCCATTCCCATTCCCATTCCCATTCCCA
Source organism: Lonchura striata (assembly GCF_046129695.1). Classification (NCBI taxonomy): domain Eukaryota; kingdom Metazoa; phylum Chordata; class Aves; order Passeriformes; family Estrildidae; genus Lonchura; species Lonchura striata. The sequence continues at coordinate 8,011,957 of NC_134627.1, read as the reverse complement.
TTCCCATTCCCATTCCCATTCCCATGTCCCGTTCCCATCTCCGTGTCCCATCCCCGTGTCCCATTCCCATGTCCATGTCCCATTCCCAATCCCCGTGTCCCATTCCCATTCCCATGTCCCAATCCCATTCCCGTGTCCTGTTCCCATCCCCGTGTCCCATCCCTCTGTCCCATTCCCATTCCCTGTGTCCCATTCCCTCTGTCCCATGTCCCATTCCCATGTCCCATCCCCGTGTCCCATTCCCATTCCCATTCCCATGTCCCATCCCCGTGTCCCAATCCCATTCCCGTGTCCTGTTCCCATCCCCGTGTCTCATCCCCGTGTCCCATTCCCTGTGTCCCATTCCCATGTCCATGTCCCATTCCCAATCCCCGTGTCCCATTCCCATTCCCTCTGTCCTGTTCCCAATCCCCGTGTCCCATCCCCATGTCCCATTCCCATTCCCATGTCCCATTCCCAATCCCCATGTCCCATTCCCATTCCCATGTCCGATCCCCATCCCCGTGTCCCATTCCCATTCCCATTCCCATTCCCATTCCAGGAACGCGCTCCCCTTCTCGGGAAGTTCGCAGCCGCTGCCGGAGGCTCTGGGCACCAGGCGCAGCCGCGCTAATTAATTTAATTACTTCCAGCAGGTAACGAGCCAAGCTCCCTCGGGGCTGCCTCTCCCAGAATCCCGGGATTTGGGTGGGATTCCGGAATTTCTCCTCCCGGCTTTCAAAGGGACGCGGCGTGGAGCAGCCGGGGTGAAAATCCCCTCAGCTCCGGGGTTTTTGTGGGAATTCTGCTCCGAGGAGGGACAGGACAGCTCCAGCTCCGGGCTGGGAATTCCCAGAATTCTGGGAATTCCCGGGAATTTGGGTGGGGAGGGGCCTGGAATCCCAGGCAGGGACAACTCCCAGGGTGCTCCGAGCTGGCCTGGGACATTCCAGGGATGGGGCAGCCACGGATTCCCAGGAATTCTCCCCAGTATCCGACCCCAAATTCCTCTCGTGGAGCTCTGCTCAATTTTGGGGGAAATTTTTATAGATTTGAGTTGGTTCCACCTTCATTTTCCTCTCTTCCCATTCTCATTCCCATCCCACAGCCGGGATTTTCCAGCCAGGCCACGATCTGTCCCAGAATGTGAATAATAAAGGTAAAAAAGCCCAAAAGCAGCGATTTCCATAGAGAAATCTGGGAATTCCATCCCAGCCCCCTAACCCAGTGCTCAACCCCAACCTCTGCTTTCCCAGGGTCCAGATTTGGGGGGATTTTTGCAGATTTGAGTTAACTCCACCTTCGTTTTCCATGCCAGACCTGGGATTTTGCACCCAGGCCAGGCTCTCCCCCAGAACGTGAATAAGAAAGGTAAAAACTCCCAAGGCAGCGATTCCGGAGGGAATTCCGTGGTTTCCTCTGGGAATTCCATCCCACATCCCAAAGGGAAAGAATTCTCTCAATGTCCAACCCCAACCTCTGCTTTCCCAGGGCCCAGATTTGGGGGGATTTTTACAGATTTGAGTTTTCCACGCCAGACCCGGGATTTTGCACCCAGGCCAGGCTCTCCCCCAGAACGTGAATAAGAAAGGTAAAAACTCCCAAGGCAGCGATTCCGGAGGGAATTCCGTGGTTTACTGTCGGGAGAGGAGCTGTCACATGGCGAAGAGGATCAGGAATGCCACCATGAGGCAGAAGAGCCCCATGGCCTCGGACAGCGCGAAGCCCAGGATGGCGTAGGAGAAGAGCTGCTGCTTCAGAGACGGGTTCCTGCCGGGGAAACTGGGAATGGGAACGGGAACGGGACAGGGAATGGGGAATGGGGCAGGGAACGGGCCAGGGAAATCGGGAATAGGGACTGGGAACGGGGAATGGGACAGGGAAATCGAGAATGGAGACCGGGAAATCGGGAATGGAGACTGGGAATGGGGAATGGAAACCAGGAACAAACATCGGGAATGGGGGCCTGGAGCAGGGAATGATGCCCCAAACCGGGGAATAAAACCAGGGAATAAAACCCGGGAATAATGTCCCAAACCAGGGAATGGCCCCAGAGAATGGCCCCTGGGAATGCCCCCAAATCCCAGGGAATGGCCCCAAATCCCAGGGAACGGCCCCAAATCCCAGGGAATGGCCCCAAATCCCAGGAAATGGCCCCAGTTCCCAGGATAAGGCCCCCAGGAATGCCCCAAATCCCAGGAACGCCCTGAGCCCAGTGCCCAGCAGTTTGGGTCCCAGCAGCGGGGGTCCCAGCAGTTTGGGTCCCAGCAGCAGGGTCCCCAGCAGCGGGGGTCCCCAGCAGTGGGTCCCACACTTTGGGTCCCCAGCAGTGGGTCCCAGCAGTGGGTCCCAGCAGTGGGTCCCAGCAGCGGGGGTCCCACACCTTGGGTCCCAGCAGTTGGGGTCCCACACCTTGGGTCCCAGCAGTTGGGGTCCCACACCTTGGGTCCCAGCAGTGGGTCCCACACCTTGGGTCCCAGCAGTGGGTCCCACACCTTGGGTCCCAGCAGTGGGTCCCAGCAGTGGGTCCCAGCAGTGGGTCCCACACCTTGGGTCCCAGCAGTGGGTCCCACACCTTGGGTCCCAGCAGTGGGTCCCAGCAGTGGGTCCCAGCAGCGGGTCCCAGCAGTGGGTCCCACACCTTGGGTCCCAGCAGCGGGGGTCCCAGCAGTGGGTCCCAGCAGTGGGTCCCACACCTTGGGTCCCAGCAGTGGGTCCCCAGCAGTGGGTCCCAGCAGTTGGGGTCCCAGCAGTGGGTCCCACACCTTGGGTCCCAGCAGTGGGTCCCAGCAGTGGGTCCCAGCAGTGGGGGTCCCACACCTTGGGTCCCCAGCAGTGGGTCCCACACCTTGGGTCCCCAGCAGTGGGTCCCACACCTTGGGTCCCCAGCAGTGGGTCCCAGCAGTGGGTCCCAGCAGTTTGGGTCCCAGCAGTTGGGGTCCCAGCAGTGGGTCCCAGCAGCGGGTCCCAGCAGTGGGTCCCAGCAGCGGGGGTCCCACACTTTGGGTCCCAGCAGTGGGTCCCAGCAGTGGGTCCCAGCAGTGGGTCCCAGCAGTGGGTCCCACACCTTGGGTCCCAGCAGCGGGGGTCCCACACTTTGGGTCCCAGCAGTGGGTCCCAGCAGTGGGTCCCAGCAGTGGGTCCCAGCAGTGGGTCCCACACCTTGGGTCCCAGCAGCGGGGGTCCCACACTTTGGGTCCCAGCAGTGGGTCCCAGCAGTGGGTCCCAGCAGTGGGTCCCAGCAGCGGGGGTCCCAGCAGTGGGTCCCAGCAGTGGGTCCCACACCTTGGGTCCCAGCAGCGGGTCCCCGCAGCGCCCACCTGGCGTAGCCGATGATGAGGCTCCCGAAGACGGTGCCGATCCCCGCCCCCGAGCCCGCCACGCCCACGGTGGCGGCGCCGGCCCCGATGAACTTGGCGGCCGTGTCGATGTCCCGGGACAGCGCCGTGCTCCGGAACGGCCGGGACAGCACCGGCAGGGACAGCTGGGGACAGCGACAGTCAGGGACAGGGACAGGGACAGCCAGGGACAGCGACAGTCAGGGACAGGGACAGGGACAGCCAGGGACAGCCAGGGACAGCTGGGGACAGCGACAGTCAGGGACAGGGGACAGTGACAGCCAGGGACAGCCAGGGACAGCTGGGGACAGCGACAGTCAGGGACAGGGACAGGGACAGCCAGGGACAGGGAGAGATCAGGGACAGGGGACAGGGACAGTCAGGGACAGCCAGGGATAGCTGGGGACAGCGACAGTCAGGGACAGGGACAGGGACAGGCAGGGACAGCCAGGGACAGGGAGAGATCAGGGACAGGGACAGGGACAGCCAGGGACAGCCAGGGACAGGGACACGGAGAGATCAGGGACAGGGGACAGGGACAGTCAGGGACAGCCAGGGACAGCTGGGGACAGCAACAGTCAGGGACAGGGACAGGGACAGGGACAGTCAGGGACAGGGAGAGATCAGGGACATGGGGACAGTCAGGGACAGCTGGGGACAGCGACAGTCAGGGACAGGGACAGGGACAGCTGGGGACAGCGACAGTCAGGGACAGGGACAGGGACAGGCAGGGACAGCCACGGACAGGGAGAGATCAGGGACATGGGGACAGTCAGGGACAGCTGGGGACAGGGACAGTCAGGGACAGGGACAGGGACAGTCAGGGACAGCCAGGGACAGCCAGGGACAGGGACAGCGACGGACAGGGAACAGTGACAGTCAGGGACAGAGGACAGGGAGAGCTCAGGGACACAGGGACAGCCAGGGACAGGGACAGATCAGGGACACCTGGGGACAGGGACAGCCAGGGACACGGGGAGAGGGAGAACTCAGGGACAGGGACACGGGGACAGCCAGGGACACCTGGGGACAGGAAGAGCTCAGGGACACCTGGGGACAGGGACAGGGCAGGGACAGCTCAGGGACACAGGGACAGCCAGGGACAGCCAGGGACAGGGCAGGAACACCTCAGGGCTGGCACCCAGCATGGCAAGGGGGCATTGGTCCTGATCAGCAGCAGGAGGATGGAGATGAAGGATGAAGGAGCAGGACGGGGATGAAGGAGGATGAGGACGGGGACGAAGGAGCAGGATGGGGATGGGGATAAGGGATCAGGATGGGGACGGAACCCAAGCCCACCCGTCTCACCTGGGCGCTCTCCTCAGGCCTGCTGAGCACAGCCACGGACACCGGCCTGGCCAGAGCCCGGGAGCAGCAGCGGAGCTGCAGGGACAGGACAGGGATGGGACAGGGACAGGGACAGGGGACAGGGACAGCGGGTCAGCCCTGCCCAAACATCCCCAGCACAGAGAGCCTGTTTCCAAAACCCAGCCCAAACCCCTGCACCCCCAAACCCAGCCCAAACCTCTCTGCACCCCCAAACCCAGCCCAAAGCCCCCTGCACCCCCAAACCCAGCCCAAAGCCCCCTGCACCCCTAAACCCAGCCCAAACCCCTGCAGGGGTCCCCAAACCCAGCCCAAAGCCCTGCAGGGACCCCCTGGGAGCAGAGATCAGCGTTCCCAACCCTCAGGAACCCCAGAGTTTTTGTGGAGTGCTGGAATGCCCCTAAAACATCCCAAACTGACACAAAACCCGGAACCCAGAGCGCTGTCAACGCAGGGGGCTCCTATTGCAGCCCCCTGGATCAACCCCACACCCCCCGGGCTGAGCACAGCCCCAGAAATTCCCCTTCTCCCACTTTTCCACGTGTTCTCCTCCTGGGAAGAAAGGGATTCCCATGGAAATCCCGTGGAAATCTGGGAATTCCTGCTGGGAGCAGCGCTGGGCCTGCAGCCGAGTGCCAGCCACTCACATGGTGTCACCAGAGGTCACCTTGTTCCCTTCTTGCCTAAAGCAGGCTCAAAACCCCGGGATCCCAGCTCAGCAGTGCCACAAATCCCAAATTCCTGTGGGAATTCCCAGGGAAGCACCTACCAGCGCCGGGGAGCTGAGGAGAGCCACGGGGGCCGGCATCCTGCTGGGTCTGCGGGGGAAAAGCACAGAAATGTCACAGGAATAACCCAAAGGGACAGGATCCGTGTCACACACAGGGACAGGATCCGTGTCACACACACACAGGAATAACCCAAAGGGACAGGATCCGTGTCACACACAGGGACAGGATCCGTGTCACACACAGGAATAACCCAAAGGGACAGGATCCGTGTCACACACAGGGACAGGATCCGTGTCACACACAGGGACAGGATCCGTGTCACACACACAGAGGAATAACCCAAAGGGACAGGATCCGTGTCACACACACACAGGAATAACCCAAAGGGACAGGATCCGTGTCACACACAGGGACAGGATCCGTGTCACACACAGGGACAGGATCCGTGTCACACACACACAGGAATAACCCAAAGGGACAGGATCCGTGTCACACACAGGGACAGGATCCGTGTCACACACAGGAATAACCCAAAGGGACAGGATCCGTGTCACACACAGGGACAGGATCCGTGTCACACACACACCACAGCTCCTCCGCTGTCCCCTCCGAGGGGCACCAGCCCCAGGGTCGTGTCCCCAAGATTTTGTCCCCAGGGTCGTGCCCCCAGGGATTTGTCCCACTGACCCTCTTGTGTCCCAAGGTTTTAACCCCACTGTGATCCCAACTGTCCCCAAAGGTTTCACCCAATTGTGTCCCCAAAACTTTAATCCCATAGTCACTGTCCCCAAGGTTGTGTCCCCAGGGATTTGTCCCACTGACCCCAGCGTGTCCCCAAGGCTTTAACCCCACTGTCCCCAAAGCTTTAACCCCACCGTGTCCCCAAATGTCCCCAGGGTCCTGTCCCCATGGATTTGTCCCACTGACCCTCTTGTGTCCCAAGGTTTTAACCCCACTCTGTCCCCAGCTGTCCCCAAAGGTTTAATCCCATAGTCACTGCCCCCAAGGCTTTGTCCCCAAGGTTTTAACCCCAATGTCCCCAAGGCTTTGTCCCCAGCCATGTCCCTAGCTGTCCCCAAGGCTTTAACCCCAGTGTCCCCAGCTGTCCCCAAAGGTTTCACCCAATTGTGTCCCCAAAGGTTTAATCCCACAGTGACTGTCCCCAAGGTTTTGTCCCCAAACCTTTAACCCAGCTGTGTCCCTGACTGTCCCCAAGGCTTTAACCCCAGTGTCCCCAGCTGTCCCCAAAGGTTTCACCCAATTGTGTCCCCAAGGTTTTAATCCCACTGTGACTGTCCCCAAGGCTTTGTCCCCAAGGTTTTTACCCCAGTGTCCCCAACTGTCCCCAAAGGTTTCACCCCACTGTGTCCCCAAGGTTTTAATCCCACAGTGACTGTCCCCAAGGCTTTGTCCCCAAGGTTTTAACCCCAGTGTCCCCAAAGCTTTAACCCCACTGTGTCCCCAAAGCTTTAACCCCACTGTGTCCCTAAGCTTTTAACCCCAGCGTGTCCCTGACTGTCCCCACCGTGTCCCTAGGGTTTTAACCCCTCCATGTACCTGATTGTCCCCAAAGTTTTAACCCTCCCGTGTCCCCAAGGCTTTAACCCGCCATGTCCCCGACCCTCCCCAAGTCTTTAACCCCCTCGTGTCCGTGTCCCCGACCCTCCCCAAGTCTTTAACCCCCTCGTGTCCGTGTCCCCGACCCTCCCCAAAGCTTTAACCCCCTCGTGTCCGTGTCCCCGACCGTCCCCAAAGCTTTAACCCCCTCGTGTCCGTGTCCCCGACCCTCCCCAAGTCTTTAACCCCCTCGTGTCCGTGTCCCCGACCCTCCCCAAGTCTTTAACCCCCTCGTGTCCCTGACTGACCCCCCCCGTGTCCCCAAGTCTTTAACCCCTCCATCCCCCCCGTGTCCCCGGCTGTCCCCCAGCCCTCACCCTCCCCTCCCTCCCCCCTCCCCGTGAACCCCCGCTCGCTGCCTCCCCTGGCTCCCTCGCGGCTCCCCGAGCGCATGGCAGGCGCAGGGCCCGGCGGGGCCGCTGGGGGCCGGGCGGGGCCGCTGGGACCGGGCGCACCTGGGGCTCCGCTCGGGCCGGCGGCGGCGGCGCCTCTGTGGGCAGCGTCACCTTGGCCGTGTCCCCGCCGGCGTCCTCCGCGCCCATTGGCTGCCGCCGCGCGCGCGCGCCCGCGCCCGCCCTCCCCATTGGCCGGCCGCCGAGGAAGCCCCGCCCCCCCGCATCCGGGGCACGGAGATGGGGGAATGGAGGGAGGGCGGTGATTGGTGGGCTGGGGAGGGTGGGAGCGCGGTGATTGGGTGAGGCGGGTGTCAATCTGGCAGGGGGCGGGTCGGGATGGGGAAAAGGGCGGGAGGGGAGGGGAGGGGATTTGGGATTTGGGATTTGGGATTTGGGATTTGGGATGGGGATTTTGGGATCTGGGATGGGGATTTGGGATTTGGGGTTTGGGATGGGGATTTGGGATGGGGATTTGGGATTTGGGGTTTGGGATGGGGATTTGGGATGGGGATTTGGGATTTGGGATTTGGGGTTTGGGATTTGGGATGGGGATTTGGGATTTGGGATTTGGGATTTGGGGTTTGGGATTTGGGATGGGGATTTGGGATGGGGATTTGGGATTTGGGGTTTGGGGTTTGGGATGGGGATTTGGGGATTGGGGATTTGGGTTCTGGAATCGGGATTTGGGATGGGGATTTGGGATTTGGGGTTTGGGATGGGGATTTGGGATGGGGATTTGGGATTTGGGGTTTGGGATGGGGATTGGGGTTTGGGATTTGGGATCTGGGATCTGGGATCTGGGATGGGGATTTGGGATGGGGATTGGGGTTTGGGATTTGGGATGGGGATTGGGGTTTGGGATTTGGGATTTGGGGTTTGGGATTTGGATTTTTTTGGGGGGGGAATTTTGGGATGCTCAGAGCCCCTCCCCGATCCCACGGAGAGAAATTCCAATATTCCAGCAAGAGAAAATCCTTTATTTCGGGAAGGGAATTCCATGGAAATCCTGGAGCTACGCGGCCCTGCTGAGGAAAAACCCAAAATTCCCAAAAATCCCCCGGAATTTCCATTTAAAAAACCCCCAAAAATCCCCCCAATTTCCATTAAAAAACCACCCCGAAATATTTTAAAGGGTTTTTAAAAATGGGATTTTTAAAAAGGGGAATTTAATAAAAGGGAATTTTAAAAAAGGGGATTTAAAAAGGGAATTTTAAAAAGGGAATTTTTGAAGGGATTTCCTGCAGGACAGAGCTCAGGGTTCTGGGATTTTCCTGGGATTCTGCTCCTCCCATTTTCCCAGAATTATCCAGATCCCAAATATCTTATTCCCAATTTTCATATTATTTTAAATTTTTTTGTGTTTTTTTGGGGTGGTTTTGTGAGGTTTTTTGGTTTTGTTTTGGTTTGTTTGTTTGTTTGTTTTTTTAGTGGGAATTACCCAAAATAATTGTGGAAACTCAATCAAAACCCAAAATCCTGAGTTTGGGTTGGAAAAATCCCAAATCCCATCCTTCTTTGGGCACTCCCAAGGGGAAAAAAATTCCCAAAAAACCTCGAATTTGGGGGGATTTGGGGCATTTTGGGCACTCACGTGGCCCCGCAGCGCTCGCCCGACTTCAGCCGGGTCAGGAACTCCTGCTCCAAAAACTCCCCCAAAATTTCCAGAGCTGGAAAACTGCAGAGAAAAAAAAATAAAATTCAGTGAAAATGGAATTAAAGAGGAAAAAATTCCCGATTTTCATGTCCTAAATTCGGAGGGATTTTGTTGGGTTTTAATATTTCTCGCTGGGGTAACGACCCCGAAAATGTGAATTTTGTCTGGAAATTCGTGGGGTTTTGGGAATCCCAGGGTGGGGTTTGGCCCCAAAAGGGGAAAAAAGCTGGAAAAACAACAAATCCCCCCAAATTCCATAAAAAACGACAACCAAAAAATCCCAAAATTCTGTGAAAAAACCCAACAAATCCCCAAATTTCTGTGCAAAACACAACAAAATCTGCGAATTCTGTGAAAGAAGCAAATAAATCCTCTAAATTGTGTAAATCCCCCCAAAATCTCCACAAATTTTGTATAAAATCCAAATAAATCCCCTCAAATCCCATTTTAAAAAACCCCAAAATACCCAGAAATTCTGTACAAATCCCCAAATTCCATTTAAAAAACACCAACAAATCCCCAACAAATCCCCAAATTCCATTAAAAAACCCCAAAATATCCTGAATTTCCACAAAACCCCAAAATCCCAACAAGTCCCCAAATTCCATTTTAAAAAGCAAAAAAACCTCCCCAATTTCCATTAAAACCCGAACAAATCCCCAAATCCCATTAAAAAACCCCAGAAAAATCCCCCCAATTTCCATAAAAATCTCAACAAATTCCCAAATTCCATTAAAAAACCCGTAAAAATTCCAATTTCCATTAATATCCCAACAAGTGCCCAAATTCCATTTAAAAAACCACCCCCAAATATCCCGAATTTCCACAAAAACCCCAAAAAAATCCCCAAATTCCACTAAAAAAACCCCAAAAATCCCCCCCAATTCCCATTAAAAATCCCAACAAATCCCCAAATTCCATTAAAAACACCCCAAAATCTCCCAAATTTCCCCCAGTTCCCCCATCCCGATCTCCCCCCGCCTCGCCTCTGCTTTTCCCGGATTTTCCGGAGCCATTCCCGGAAATCTTCGGCTCCCGGCGCCCCCAGGTCCGATCTTCCCCCATCCCCGGCCTCGCTCCCGGGGTCGCTGGAAAGGAAAACCGGGAAAATCCCAAAATTCCAGCCGAGGCTGCCCCAACGTCGCTTCTCCAAAATCCCGCTCCGAGGAGGGAAAACTCCACGGATTTGGGGAAAAATGGGAAAATCCCAATCCCGGTGTTGGCCGAGGGAAAAACAGCCGGGATTGGGAATTTGGGGATTTGGGGAAATTGGGAATTCAGGAAATATGGAATTTGGGGATTTGGGAATTAGGGAATTTGGGGATTCTGGAATTGGGGAATTTGGGATTGGGGGGTTTGGGAATTCAGGAAATAGGGAATTTGGGGATTTAGGAATTGGGGAGTTTGGGAATTTGGGAATTGAGGAGTTTGAGAATTGGGGGAATTGGGAATTCAGGCATTTGGGGATTCAGGAATTGAGGAATATGGGAATTGGGGAATCCAGGAATCTGGGGATTCAGGAATTGGGGAAATTGGGAACTGGGGATTCAGGAATTGGGGCACGTGGGAATTGGGGATTTGGGAATTGGGGAACTGGGAATTGGGGACTGGGGATTTGGGAATTTGGAAATTGGGAATTGGAAACTGGGGATTGGGGAACTGGGGATTTGGGAAGTGGGGAAAGGGATTTGGGAAGTGGGAAATGTGGGATTTGGGAATTTGAGAATTCAGGAACTGGGAATTGGGGAACTGGGATTCGGGAATTGGGGAACTGGGAATTTGGGAATCGGGATTCGTGAATTGGGAATTCAGGAACTGGGGTTCGGGGACTGGGGATTGGGGATTGGGGATTTGGGAATCGGGATTGGGGAATTGGGAATTCAGGAACTGGGGTTCGGGGACTGGGGACTGGGGAACCGGGATTGGGGAATTGGGAATTCGGGAATTCGGGAATTCGGGAATGGGGAGCGGGCTCACGCGCTGTCCCTCTCGCGCCGCTCCAGCAGCCAGCGCACGAAGCTGCGGCCCAGCGCGCGCTCCACGCTGCGGCTGTAGTCGCTGGCCAGCGCCGCCTCCGAGTACCGGCGCCGCACCGGCACCGGAACCGGCACCGGAACCGAGCCCGGCACCGGAACCGAGCCCGGCACCGGCACCGCCGCCGCGCCGGGCCTGCGGGACCGGCACCGCTCAGCCCGCGGGTACGGGAATGGGGTCAGCTCATCCCGGGATGGGGTCAGCTCATCCCAGGATGGGGTCAGCTCATCCCAGGGGAGATCCCGGGAGATCCCGGGATGGGGTCAGCCCGGTCAGGGGTCCCGGGAGATCCCGGGATGGGGTCAGCTCATCCTGGGATGGGGGTCAGCCCGGCCAGGGGTCCCGGGGAGATCCCGGGTCAGCTCATCCCGGGATGGGGTCAGCTCATCCCAGGGGAGATCCCGGGAGATCCCGGGATGGGGTCAGCCCGGCCCAGGGGAGATCCCGGGAGATCCCGGGTCAGCTCATCCCGGGATGGGGTCACTGCTCATCCCGGGGTTTGGGCTGAGAGCCGATCCCATTGGGATTTGGTCACTCCCGATCCCATTGGGATTTGGTCACTCCCGATCCCATTGGGATTTGGTCACTCCCGATCCCATTGGGAGACCCCTGGACACATTCCCAGTTCCCTGCCCACCGTGGTGCCATTCCCAGTTCCCGGGGCCATTCCCGTTCCCGGTGCCATTCCCGGTTCCCGGTGCCATTCCCGGTTCCCTGCTCACCCCGGTGCCATTCCCGGTTCCCGGGGCCATTCCCGTTCCCGGTGCCATTCCCGTTCCCGGTGCCATTCCCGGTTCCCCGCTCACCCCGGGGCCATTCCCGGTTCCCGGTGCCATTCCCGGTTCCCAGTGCCATTCCCGGTTCCCGGTGTCATTCCCGGTTCCCCGCTCACCCCGGGCTCTCCTCCGCGCACATCACGCCCAGCCCGGCCAGCAGCAGCGGCAGCGCCCACAGGGACCTCAGGGACATTTCCCGGGCGGAATTCCTCGGGATAACCGGGATAACGAGCGGGATAACCGGGATAACGAGCGGGATAACCACCGGGATAACCGGGAGCTGCAGCGAATCCAGCGGGATCGGGCTGGGAATTCCCCCCGTGCCACGAAGCTCCCGCCCCTGGCAGCCGAATCCGTCCTTCCCAAAATCCTCCCAAACTCCTTCCCAAAATCCTCCCAAACTCCTTCCCAAAATCCTCCCAAACTCCTTCCCAAACTCCCAAAGCTCCTTCCCAAACTCCCATTTCCCCAGAATTCCCATTCCCCCAGAATTCCCATTCCCCCAGAATTCCCATTTTCCCAGAATTTCTCACCTCCCCAGAATTCCCATTTTCCCAGAATTTCTCACCTCCCTGTGCGGATTCCCGGCAGCTCTGCAGCCCCGGGGCCGCTCGGGGCCGTTTTTATCCCGATTCCAGAGGGTGACCAGGAAATCCAGGCGGGAATTGGAGCAATTCCCGCAGGAAATCGCCTCGGGAATTATTGACATTAACGGCAATTAAACATTTCTGCCTCAGGGCGTTAATCAGGCTGTTCCAGCCCTAATTCCATGGAAAAAAACCCCCCAGAATTCCCATTTTTTTCTAGGGAAAAACCCCAGCCTGCTCCTTCTCGGTGAAATCCTCGGATCCTGTCGCAAATCCAGGGATCTGCCAGCCCCAAATCCAGAATTTCCTCCCCAAAAATGGGAGCTGCAAAAGGAGATTTGGGATGGAGAGGGGCAGATCCAGTGTGGGATTGAAAAATCCCAGTTTGGGATTCCCAAATCCCAGTTTGGGATTGCCAGATCCCAGTTTGGGATTGCCAGATCCCAGTTTGGGATCCTCTTTTGGGATTCCCAAATCTCTTTATGGAATTGCCACGGATACCCCGTTCCCGGATCCCAGATCCCATTCCCAATCCCAGATCCCTTCCTGCTCCATGGATATCCCATTCCCAAATCCCAAATCCCATCTCCCAATCCCACCCTGTTCCCTGGATATCCCATTCCCATTCCCATATCCCATTCCCTGGAAATCCCATTCCCTGGAAATCCCATTCCCTGGATATCGCATTCCCATTCCCATTCCCCATTCCCATTCCCTGGATATCCCATTCCCATTCCCATTCCCATTCCCATTCCCATTCCCGTTCCCATTCCCATTCCCCATTCCCATTCCCATATCCCATTCCCATTCCCTGGATACCCGGTTCCCAGGGAACCCCGGATCCCGAGGAGCCTCCGGGGTGATTAATTGGGGTAATTAGTGCCTAATTACCCTCCGGGGAGCCAATTAACCCCGCTCCCTTCCGAGGCCCGGCTGGAAAAGCGGGAATGTTGATCCCGGGATCGTTCCGGCCATCCCGCTTTGCCCGGAGTTAATGGCGTGAGGAATTTCCAGCTGGAGCCCCGGAAACCCCCAGGTTGTTTTTGGGGGGTTGTTTCAGGGTTGTTTTTGGGTTGTTTTAGGGTTGTTTTGGGGTTGTTTTGGGGTTGTTTTTGGGGTTGTTTTTGGGGTTGTTTTGGGGTTGTTTTTGGGGTTGTTTTGGGGTTGTTTTTGGGGGTTGTTTTTGGGGTTGTTTTTGGGGTTGTTTTAGGGTTGTTTTTGGGGTTGTTTTGGGGTTGTTTTGGGGTTGTTTTGGGGTTGTTTTGGGGTTGTTTTTGGGGTTGTTTTTGGGGGTTGTTTTTGGGGTTGTTTTTGGGGTTGTTTTAGGGTTGTTTTTGGGGTTGTTTTGGGGTTGTTTTGGGGTTGTTTTGGGGTTGTTTTTGGGTTGTTTTTGGGGTTGTTTTGGGGTTGTTTTTGGGGTTGTTTTTGGGGTTGTTTCGGGGTTGTTTTGGGGTTGTTTTGGGGTTGTTTCGGGGTTGTTTTTGGGGTTGTTTTGGGGTTGTTTTTGGGGTTGTTTTTGGGGTTGTTTTGGGGTTGTTTTGGGGTTGTTTTGGGGTTGTTTCGGGGTTGTTTTTGGGGTTGTTTCGGGGTTGTTTTTGGGGTTGTTTTTGGGGTTGTTTTTGGGGGTTGTTTTGGGGTTGGTTTTGAGGTTGTTTTAGGGATTGTTTTGGGGTTGGTTTTGGGGTTGTTTTTGGGGTTGTTTTTGGGGTTGTTTTGGGGTTGTTCTCCAAGGCTTTTCCAGGGATTCTCCAAGGCTTTTCCAGGGGTTCTCTCTGGGTTCTCCAAGGCTTTTCCAGGGGTTCTCTGTGGGTTCTCCAAGGCTTTTCCAGGGGTTCTCTGTGGGTTCTCCAAGGCTTTTCCAGGGGTTCTCTGTGGGTTCTCCAAGGCTTTTCCAGGAGTTCTCTCTGGGTTCTCCAAGGCTTTTCCAGGGATTCTCCAGGGGTTCTCCAAGGCTTTTCCAGGGATTCTCCAAGGCTTTTCCAGGGGTTCTCCAAGGCTTTTCCAGGAGTTCTCTGTGGGTTCTCCAAGGCTTTTCCAGGAGTTCTCTCTGGGTTCTCCAAGGCTTTTCCAGGGATTCTCCAGGGCTTTTCCAGGGGTTCTCTGTGGGTTCTCCAAGGCTTTTCCAGGAGTTCTCTCTGGGTTCTCCAAGGCTTTTCCAGGAGTTCTCTCTGGGTTCTCCAAGGCTTTTCCAGGAGTTCTCTCTGGGTTCTCCAAGGCTTTTCCGGGGGCTCTCCAGGGGCTCTCCAGGGCTCGCAATTTTGGTGGTTATCCCACGAATCCCGTGGGTCATTCCCAGCAAAAGCCACGGGAGAACGTCGGGAGAGGAGGAGCCGCTGTGGGTGGGGGTTGTGGGAAGGCGGCTCCGGGCAGGGCCGGCGGCATTCCCAGGATCCCGGGCTGTCATTCCCAGATGGCGCAGCGCAAGATCCGGGACATCCTGGCGCAGGTGAAGCAGCAGCACCAGAAGGGCCACGGCGGCCAGAGCCAATCCCGGAGGAAATAGGGAACCCCGGAGGCCAAATCCCGGGAAAACGAGGACACGGCACGGCCGGGCCGGGCTCCGAGAGCTGGGAATCAGTGACCACAGGGATGGGGATCCGCAGGGATCGGGAATGGGCAGGGATTGGGAATGGAAAGGGATGGGAATGGACAGGGATGGGAATGGGCAGGGATGGGAATGGACAGGGATGGGAATGGACAGGGATTGGGAATGGACAGGGATTGGGAATGGACAGGGATTGGGAATGGGCAGGGATTGGGAATGGACAGGGATTGGGAATGTGCAGGGATCGGGAATGGGCAGGGATGGGAATGGACAGGGATGGGAATGGACAGGGATCGGGAATCCACAGGGATTGGGAATGGGCAGGGATGGGAATGGACAGGGATGGGAATGGACAGGGATTGGGAATGGACAGGGATGGGAATGGACAGGGATGGGAATGGACAGGGATGGGAATGGACAGGGATGGGAATGGACAGGGATGGGGAATCCGCAGGGATTGGGAATCCACAGGGATGGGGAATGTGCAGGGATCGGGAATGGGCAGGGATTGGGAATCCATACGGATCAGGAATCACTTCCACAGGGATTGGGAATTTCAACCCCCAGCGGAATTGGGAATTCCATTGGGAATGGAACACCAGACATTTTCCCTCATTTTTCCCAATTTCCCCTTTTTTTCTCATTTTTCCCAATTTTCTCTATTTTTTACCAATGAAAATTCCCACTGTGGAAATGCTCACCTTTCCTCATAATGAGGAAAATTAATCCTGGGAAAAACTTTCTCTTTTCCCTTTGGGAACAGCAATAAAACCACCCAAAAATTCACCAAAAAAACCCCCAAAAATGGGTAAAAGGGAAAAAAAATCCCCTTTTTTTGTGAAAAAAACATGGAATTCCTCAACTCCATAATCATAATTTGGGAAATCTGTGCAGGAGGGATTGGGGAGAGCTGGGCTCCTCATTCCCAAACCCATCCAGCCTGGAAAAAATTCCCAAAAATTTAAGGGCTAAAAATATTTGGTTTTTTTCCTGATTTAAGGGAAAAAAAAAAAAAATCCCCAAATTCCTCATTTCTGTGGGAAATTCCCAGTTCCCAAGGGAGAAAAATGTGGATTTTAGGAATGGCAGCGGGCGCTGATTCCAGGGTGGGGTTGGAAGGATTTGGGATTTTGGGAATATTTTGGGAAGTGCCCGAAGCTGCTGCTCCCCACCCAGGGCTGGGCTCCCGGAATTCCAGCCCCAAAAATGGGGATTTCCCGGGGTTTTCCCCCAAAATGGGGAGGACGGGAAGGGCAAATTGGGATGGAATTGGAGGAAAAGCTGGGAACGATGGGGAAAAATGAGAATTCGGGAGAAAAAGGGAAATTTGGGATGAGTTTGGAGGGACGGGAACGGCGGAAGGAAAGCTGGGATGTTCCCACGTGAAAAAGTGGGAATTTGGGGCAAAGTGGGAAAAATGTGGGGAAAAAAAGTGAAATCGGGATGAATTTTGAGGGAGAAGGGTGATGGGAGGATTCCCAGAAAAGACTAAAAATTGGGAATTTGGGGGAAAAAAAAAGGGAAAGTGGGATGAATTCTGAGAGAGGATGGAAGGGCTCCCAAATGGGGTTAAAAAGTGGGAATTTGGGAGAGAAAAAGTGAAAGTGGGAGGAGATTTTCGGGTGGGAGTGATGGGAGGAAAATCGGGATGAGACAAAAAATTTGGGAATTGGAGCCAAAGGCGGCCCCGGCCATTGGCCGTGGATTGAACGGAGCCCAGGCGGGAATTCCGGGGAATCCTCCCAAAAAAACGCCTGGAAAAGCAGGAAAAGCAGATCCAGGGAATTCCCTGGAATTCTGCCAATCCAGGGCGACAAAAAAAACCCGGGAATGACAAAAAACCACAAAAAAAGCTCAAAAAAAGCTCAAAAAAAGCTCAAAAAAAGCTCAAAAAAAGCTACCTCAGGTGCGATTACCTCAGCTATGGGATATTCTGATTTTTGGGGGCTGTTTTCACTTTATTTTGGGGTTTTTTCGGGGCTTTTCGCTGATATTTTATATAAGAGGTGCTAACGGGGAGATTTTATTTTTTTAATGAAAAAGAGAAAAAAAAAAGAGAATTTGTTGGAATTTTTTTAATTTTTAAAATAGAAGAATCCCGGCGTTCCGGAGAGAACGTCGGGAATTCTGGACCTAGTGGAAACGATGGCAGCAGCTTCCTTATTTTTGATATTTTTATGGAATTTTTCTGCCCTTTCCCAGAGGAATTTCAGCTCTCAGGCATCGTCGCTCTCCAAAAAAATCCGGGAAAATTCCAAATTCCATTTTCCCAGTGGAAAAAACTTGAATTTTTTTTCCTTCTTTTTGTTTTTCCTTTTTAAAAAAATGTTTTCTTTTAAATTTTTTTTTTTATTTAAAAAAACTATTTTTTAGAAAATTTTTGATTTTTTTCTGGGAATTTCAAGCCCGAACCCGGCGCTGCCTGAAAGGATTTTCCCAATCGGATCCAGCCCAATCCGTGAATTTTTGGGGGAATTTTTCCACTCCTGGGCAGCGTTTTCTATGCAAAATGGGGTAAAAAAAGGGGATTTTGATGCTGGTTTTATTTTCACACTCTCAGAAGCCATAAAGAGATTTTTTTCTATATTTGATAGAAAATTCCTAAAGATCCCAGAATCCCAAGGCGATCCCGGAATTCCAGGGGGACGGTGTCGATCCGTCTTCTCCACTATGGTGCTGTGAAAATGAAAATAAAAAATGAAAAAAGAAAACAAAACAAAAAAAACCCACCAAAAAATTTATTTTAAAAGAGATTTTTTTTTTTTTTGCCTCCGTTTTACCGAGGGGGGAAAAAAAAAATAATTAATTAAAGGAAGAAATGAATTCAAGAAAAATGAAATGCAAATGTTAATTTAAAAAAAAAAAAAAAAAAAAAGGAAAAAATTATTTTTAAAAAAGGGAAAATCATTTTAAAAAAAGGAAAAATCATTTCTTAAAAAGGAAAAATCATTTCTTAAAAAGGAAAAATCATTTTTAAAAGGAAAAAATAATCTAGAGAGAAAAAAAAAGAAAAAAGTAATTAAAAAAAAAAGAAAATAATATCTTAAAAATAGGGGAAAAAAGGCTTAAAAATATTCAAAATAATTTAAAAAGACATAGGAGGAGGGAGAGTAATTAATTAATTAAGGGATGAATTCCTTCGTTAGGCGGGAGCCCACCCAGCCCAGCCTCTCCCTGCTCCAGAACCTCACAGCTGATTGTTCCTGGGGAAATCCCAATTTTTGGTCAAATCCCAACTTTTCTTGGTCAAATCCCAATTTTTGGGTCAAATCCCAATTTTTCTTGGTCAAATCCCAATTTTTCTTGGTCAAATCCGCTTTTTCCTTGGTGAAATCCTGATTTTTCTCAGTAAAATCCTTTTTTTTTTCCCCATTTTTTTTAAATCCAAATTTTTGGATGAAACGTTCAGCAAAAAAAAATTCCCAAATTTCCCAAAGGAGCCAATTTTGGGGCTGTTTCCCCCCATCCCCATCCCGAATATTTGGGATTGGGGAATGTGGGATCCCCCCTCCGGCGGGGGGGGAGCGCTGAGCTTTTATTCCCAAAAAAAATTTTTGGGAATAAAATGAAAGGAGCCGGATTTGGGCTCGGCAGCTCCCGTCCCTCGGGGGCGTTTTCCCGGTTTTCCTTGGAATTTTTCCCAGGGAAAACG
Organism: Lonchura striata; assembly: GCF_046129695.1. Taxonomy (NCBI): domain Eukaryota; kingdom Metazoa; phylum Chordata; class Aves; order Passeriformes; family Estrildidae; genus Lonchura; species Lonchura striata. Next base: position 7,993,323 of record NC_134627.1, on the reverse strand, counting down.
GGTTGGAATACTTGAAATTCCCGTTCCCGGCAAATCCCCATCCCAAATTTTCCCTCCCCATTCCGAGGAAATCCGGGAGCAGCCGTTCCCAAATCCCGTCGCTGGGATCTCTGGGAAGATCTCGACCCAAATTCCCAAAAATTCCGGGAATTTTCGCTGCTTTTCCCGCCCTTTCCCCATCCCCGCGTCCTCTCGGCGCTGTCGGAATTCCGAGGGGGAATTCCCAGAGGGAAAATTAATTTATATCCAAGAGATTCGTGGGAAGGAAGAGACCTCGGAGCATCTCCCGCTCTTCGCTGGAAAAAGCTGGAAAATCGGGAAAAGCAGGAAAATGGGAATGAGATGGATCCGGAATGGAATGGAAAACCAGGAGAAATTCCCTAAAAACAGCAGGAAAATGGGAATGAGATGGATCTGACTTGGAATGGAAAAAATTGGGGAAAATTCCCTAAAAACAGCAGGAAAATGGGAATGAGATGGATCCGCCTCTCGGGGTGAATTAAATCCGGGAAATCCGCGGGATCGACCGGAAGCAGGGCGGGAATTCATCCTCAGGAATCCACGATCGTCTCCTCGGACGCGCATCTGGATCCAGAATTCCTTGGAATTCCAGGAGCAAACTCGGCCTTGAGCCAGGACCCCGCTGCTCCAGGTTTGGGATCCGTGAAATCCCGGGAATCAGGAGGGGAGCGGGAGATGATTCCGAGAGTCTGGAATGTGCAGCGGTGCCCACGGAGCCGGGAATGATCCTGGAATGATCCTGGAATGATCCTGGAATGATCCCAGGATGATCCTGGAATGATCCCAGAATGATCCGAATGATCCTGGGAATGATCCTGGAATGATCCTGGAATGATCCTGGAATGATCCTGGAATGATCCTGGAATGATCCCAGGATGATCCTGGAATGATCCCAGGATGATCCTGGAATAATCCCAGGACAATCCTGGGAATCACCCTGGGAACAATCCTGGAATGGTCCCAGAACAATCCCAGAATTATCCTGGAATGATCCCAAGAATTATCCTGGAATGATCCTGGAATGATCTGAGAATGATCCTGGAATGATCCTGGAATGATCCCAGGATGATCCTGGGAATGATCCCAGAATGATCCGAATGATCCTGGGAATGATCTGAGAATGATCCTGGAATGATCCCAGGATGATCCTGGGAATGACCCCGGGAACGATCCTGGAATGGTCCCGGAATGATCTGGGAATGATCCCAGAACGATCCCAGAACAATCCCGGACTGGTCCTGGAATGATCCCAAGAATTATCCTGGAATGGTCCCAGGAATGATCCTGGAATGATCCCAGGAATGATCCCAGAACGATCCCAGAACAATCCCAGAATTATCCTGGAATGATCCCAAGAATTATCCTGGAATGATCCCGGGAATGATCCCAGGATTCCTCATCCACAACCAATCCCGATTTTTTATCTACCTCTTAGCCATAGGTGACTCTAGGTAGGGGCGACTCCCCGGGCGTAGTTTTAGAGAGAAAAGGAAAATTAAATAAAAAAAAATAATAAAAAAAATTTTAAAAAAAAAAAGCTTAAAAAAAAAAAGTTTTAAAAAAGTAAAAAAAAAAATCTACACTTTTTCCAAAGAAAACGTTCTTTTACAAAAAAATAGGATTTTAAAAAGCTAGGTTTTAAAAAAAAATAGGATTTATGGGATTGCTTTCCCTCAGGGAAAGTTGATTTTTAGTCCTTGGAAGCTCCAGACCTCACCAGTCCCAGATTTGGGCTGTGACTGATTTTATTTTTATTTTTATTTTTATTTTTATTTTTATTTTTATTTTTGTCTTTATTTTTAATACTCGATTTTTGTTTTGTTTTGTTTTTCCTTGGATTTTTCCTCCTTCCCTCTCACCCCTCCGGCCTCCCCGCAGGACTGGGGGAATCCCAGCTGATAATTTGGGTTTTTTTCCTATTTTTCCATTGGTTTGGGGTTTTTTTTGGGTGATGGCAGCAGGGGGGGAGGGGGTGGAGCTGAATTTTGGGAGCATCCAAAGGTGCTGCTTTTCCCAGGAAATTTCAGGCTCTTTAGGTAAAAATTGTGATTTCTGGGGTGTCGTTTTGCCTCTTTTTTGGGTTATTTTCACCTTTTTTGCCCCTCTTACCTCTCCTGATCCACGTCCTTCCCTTTTCCCGGGATTTGGGATGGATGCGGGCTCCGTTCCTTTTCCGGGGAGGAGGGTTTTCCTTAGTATTTTAATTTTTTTTGGCCACAAATCGCTCTATTTCCACTGTTTCGCTGTGAAAAAATAAAAGAGCAAAAACAGAGAAAGAAGCAAAAAAAAAAAAAAAAAAAAAAATTCCAAGTGTTTGTGTGGATTTGTGGGATTGGGGCGGGAAAAGGGGGAAAAGAAAAAATAAAGGGGATATGTAAAATTAAAAGGGAGACAATAGAGGGGAAATAGGAAAATAAAAGAGGAAAAATGGGAGGAAAAAAAATAAGGGGAGAAACTGAAAAAAAAGAAATTGAGGGGAAAATAAAGAAAAAATAGAGAGGAAAGAGAAATAATGGAGGTAATAAAGGGAAAAGGGATCAATATAGGGAAATTAGGAAATATAGGGGGAAATGGAAGAGACATAAAGGGAAATAGAGGAAAAAACTTTGAAAAATTGAAAATAGAGGGGGAAAATAAGGGGAAGGGAAGAAGAAAAGGAGGAAAAGAGGATAAATAGGAAAAGAAATAAGAACTGGAGGAGAAAAAGGAATAAAAAGAGGAAAATGGACGGGAAATTGAGAAATTAAGGGAAAACGGATTGCAGATGAAAAATAAATGGGGAAATGTTAAAGGAGAAATAGAAAGTTAAATGAAGGGAAATGGTGGGGGGGGAATAAAATAAAGGGGAAATAGAGAAATAAAATGGGGGAAAAACGGCAAATAGAGCAGGAAAAAGAAATAAAAGGGGATAAGGAAAGGGAATAGAGGAAAAACAGATGAATAAATGGAAAATGGAGTGGAAAATAAATAAAGTGGGAAATAGAGAAAAACAGAGGGAGAAAAGGGGAGAAATAAAGGAAAAACCCCAGAGGAATTAAGGCAGAAATAAGTTTAAAAATCATAAAAAATGAGTTTAAAAAGCCAAAAATAAAGGCGGCAATCAGCGTGCCGGGCACGAGGGCTGCAGGAGGGGCCGGCGCGGGGGGGGAACGGCGGCGGCCGCGGGATGCCGGGGGGGTTGGAGGGGCGGGGATGCTGGGAATTGCCGGGATTCCCGGGAATTCCGGGATTCCGGGAATTCCGGGAATTCCGGGATCCCGGGAGCGCCGCGCCCCGCGGCCGAGCACAGGGAGGCGGCGCGGCGGCTCCCGCTACACCCAGCGGTCCCATGGTGTAATGGTTAGCACTCTGGACTTTGAATCCAGCGATCCGAGTTCAAATCTCGGTGGGACCTCGCGTCTCTTTTTGCCGGCGGCCGCCGCCGCGGGGCCGAGAACGGGCGAGGAAAGGAGAGGAGCGGAGCGGAGAACGGGGACAGGCCGCGGGGGCCGCCCCGGGAGCGCCGCGCCCGCCCCGGGCCCGCCGAGCTCCATTTTGTGCGGGGGCGCCCGCGCGTCACGGCGCAGGCGCGGGGGAAAGACGGCTGATGGAAGCCCGAGGGCGCTCCCCGTGTTCCGCCGCTGATTGGCTGAGCGGCGTGTCACTCTGGAAATCCTGTATTTCTATTGGCTCGCTGCGCGCTTCGCCCCGCCTTCCACCGGCGAGGCGCGGAGCCCTCGGGAGATTCGCCGTCTCGGTTTTCCATCGCTGATTGGCTGTTCGGTCTGTCACTCTCACATGCTCTTATTTTTATTGGCTGAGCGCGCTCTTTGCACCGCCTCCTTCTTCCACAATCCATATCCCCCGGAGGGGCTTCGCGCTCTCCGTTTCCCACCTTTGATTGGCCGTATCTACTGTCACTCTCTCAACATCGCATTTCTATTGGCTGAGACCTTACTCTGCACCGCCTCCCACTTCAGCGAGCCCCCGGAGCGGGTCCGCGCCCTCCGTCCTCCGCCGCTGATTGGCTGAGCGGATGTCACTCCGCCAATGGCGCGTTGCTATTGGCTGGGAGCGCGCTTCGGCCCGCCCCCCCCTCAGCAGCGCGGAGCCCTCATCATGGCGGGTTCGCCCCGGATCCCTCAGAGGCGGCTTAGGCGGCCCTGACGCACCTTCCGGCCGTTTAACGGCGATTAACGGGACAATCCCTCCGGCCACAGCCCGGTTATCGCCGGGATTAGGGGCAGCTCAGGCCCCGGGAGGTCTGATCGCCTCAAAGCCGCGACAGGAAAATCTGGTTTTTAATTCTTTTTTTAACCTGGATAGCCCGACATGGCCTTGGAGCGGTGCCCACGAGAAGAAGCGGCGCCTTTGGGTGCGCCCCAAGTGAATTTTGGAGCATCTCGCGTTCGGCTCCGTCACCCCCCAAAAAAACCCACAAGCTCCATCGAAAAATGGGATTCTGCACTCCCAAAAAATCCCCCCCTCCAAAAAAAAACCCCAAAAACAAACAAAACCAACCAAACAAAAAAAACCAAATAAACCCCCGAAACCAAAACAAAGCCAAAAACAACAACCAAAAAAAAAACACCCAAAAAAACCCACAAGCTCCATCAAAAAATGGGGTTCTGCACTCCCAAAAAATCCCCCCCCCAAAAAAAACCCCAAAACAAACAAACCCCAAACAAACAAACAAAAAACCTAAATAAAGCCCCAAAACAAAGCAAAAAACAACCATAAAAAACAACCACCAAAAAACCCCACAAGCTCCATCGAAAAATGGGATTCTGCACTCCCAAAACCATCCCCCCCCCAAAAAAAAACCAAACAAAAAGTAAAACCAAAACCAAAACAAAGCAAAAATAACCACCAAAAAAAAACCTACAAGCTCAATCGAAAAATGGGATTCTGCACTCCCAAAAAATCCCCCCCCCAAAATCCCCAAAAACAAACAAAAAAACCCAAATAAACCACCAAAACAAAGCCAAAAACAACAACAACAAAAAACCAACCACCAAAAAAACCACACAAGCTCCATCAAAAAATGTGATTCTGCACTCCCAAAACCATCCCCCCCACTAAAAAAAAAAAAACAAACCCAAAAAACAAAACAAAAAAAACCCCAAAACCAAAACAAAGCCAAAAACAACCAAAAAAAATAACGACCACCAAAAAACCCCAGCAGAACCATCAAAAACTCCACCAAAAAGCAGGATCCAGCCCCACTGTGCACCCAAGTTTTAAAGGCAGTAAAAGGGAGAATTAAAAGAATAATGTCAGTCTCAGCTGTAGCGAATAAAATCCACCTCAGAGCAGAAAATAAACCCACAAATTCTGATTTTTTGGAGAGTATTTCCTGCAAGAAACAGAGGCCGTGGCGATGCTGGCGGGTTTATTGAGCAGCTGCGAGAAAGAGCAAAACCACCTCGATTTTGGGGGAGTTTGGGGGATTTTGGGGGGTTTTGGGGGTTCTGGCAGAACTGGGGGCTCCCTGCTGGAGGAAAATCCATTTTTTTCTGATTTTTTTCTCTCTTTTTAGGGTGTGGGGAGCGCTGGGGCTGAGCGGGGATCCAGAGGCAGAATTCCAGGTGGGATCCGGAGGGATTTCCTTGGGATTTACCGGGGCTGGGAGGGGAGGAAGAGTGGGACAGCACCTCGAGGGACTCCCAAATCTGAATTTCTGAATATCTGCTGCCTCTCTTTTGGGGTCGATGGTCTTGGGGCAGTTTTGGGAGAGTTTTTCCTCGAGATTAAATGGAAAAAAAAAAAAATCCGGGAATGGGATTTTTTTAAAAAAAAGCAAAACGTTTCCGAACAGCGAACCTACCCCATGGAATTCAGGAGCTGGCTGTGCCTGGGTTTTTTGGGTTTTTTTTTCTGTCAAGCAGGGGATTAAATATGAATTTATCCCAAAAAATCCCCGCTGGGGGCAGCAGGGATGCTGCAGGTCACAGCGCTGATTTTCCAGGCGTTTTCCCGAGGGAAAAGCCAGGAAAAAAGGGAAGTGAGGAGGAGGTGAGGCGGTGCTGGTGGCATCTCCCTCCTTCCCAGCCGGAATCGCGAGGATTTGGGGATTTTGGGGATAAATCACAAAGCTGGGATCCCCGCGGGGCTGTTTCCCCCATCCCCGCTAGCTCGGGCTGCTGAAAATGTGAAAATGCAGAAGTTTTGCCTTTTTTCGGTTTGTTTTTTGGTTTTTTTCTCGCGGGAAGCCCAAGCTCCGACAGCAGCGGGGTGGGTGGGGTGGGGATTTTGGGGCTGTTCCTGATCTTGTTTTCGGGGTGTGCTTTTCCTCCTCTCCAGGTGGAGCCGGGGCTCAGCTGATGGCGCAGCCGCCCTTCTCCTTGAAGGGGTTCTTGTCCTCGGGGACGCCCTTGAGCAGCGGGTCCTCGCCCGCCATCGACTCCATGTACTCCTTCATCTCCTTGCCCGTCTTGGACACCTGCCCGGGGGAGAGGCGGCTGCGGGGGATCCACCCAGGGGATCTGACCGGGATCTGACTGGGATCGGACTGGGATTGGACTGGGATCCAACTAGGATCGGACTGGGATTCACCCGGGATCTGACCAGGATCCGACTGGGATTGGACTGGGATCCGCCCGGGATCTGACTGGGATCTGACTGGGATCTGACTGGGATCCGCCCGGGATCTGACTGGGATCCGCCCGGGATTGGACTGGGATCCGCCCAGGATCTGACCGGGGATCCGACTGGGATTGGACTGGGATCTGCCCTGGATCTGACCGGGATCCAACTGGGATCAGACTGGGATCCGCCGTGGATCTGACCGGGATCCAACTGGGATCAGACTGGGATCCGCCGTGGATCTGACCAGGGATCCGACTGGGATTGGACTGGGATCCGCCCAGGATCCGACTGGGATCCGACCGGGATCCACCCAGGGTCTGACTGGAATCTGACCGGGATCCACCCGGGATCCGCCAGGGGATCCAGCCCAGGGACATCCACCCAGGGAACCCAGCCCAGGATCCGCCCAGGATCTGACTGGGATCCACCAGGGGATCCAGCCCAGGGATCTTCTGGGGGATCTGCCCGGGGAATCCGACTGGGATCCAGCCCGGGAACCCAGCTCAGGGATTCAGCCCAGAGATCCACCCGGTGGATCCACCCAGGATCCACCAGGGGATCCAGCCCAGGGATCTGCCCCAGGGATCCAGCCCAGGGCCACAATGGGCAAGTGGGACACGAGCCTGGGCTGGGGTATCCCAAAACCGCCCCTGGGGTGTCCCAAATGATCCCTGCGGAGTCCCAAAACCGCCCCTGTGGTGTGCCAGAACCATCCCTGGGGCATCCCAAAACCGCCCCTGGGGTGTCCCAAATGATCCCTGCGGAGTCCCAAAACCACCCCTGGGATTTGCCAGAGCATTCCAAATATTCCCGGGGTTGTCCCAGGGCATCCCAGAGCTTTAGGGGCAGCGTGGGTGCTCCTGCCTGGCTTTGGGGGTGGATTTCAGGGCCGGGGTTCTTTTCCTCCCCTCGGGTGGATTTTGGGCCTGGGGTTCTTTTCCTCCCCTCGGGTAGATTTTGGGCCTGGGGTTCTGTTCCTCCCCTCGGGTGGATTTTGGGCCTGGGGTTCTTTTCCTCCCCTCGGGTGGATTTTGGGCCTGGGGTTCTTCTCCTCCCCTCGGGTGGATTTCGGGGGCCGGGGTTCTTCTCCTCCCCTCGGGTGGATTTTGGGCCTGGGGTTCTTCTCCTCCCCTCGGGTGGATTTTGGGCCTGGGGTTCTTCTCCTCCCCTCCTTTTCCCTCCCTGCAGTGAGGGACTCACCATCTGCCTCTCGTTCTTCACCTCCTTCTTCAGCTGGTCCAGCTCCATCTTCAGCAGCTCCTTCTCGGTCATGTCCTGAGCCATCGTGCCCTGGAACTGAGGCATTATTTGGGTCATTGATTTTTGGGATCACTGCTGTGTGCCAGTGGATTGTGACCCCCCAGCAGCCCTGACCACTGCCTAGGAACATCCTCCCAGCTTTTTGAAGGAATAAAACATCTCAGCTTTCATTCCCCCAGCTTTTCCCAGCACGGCTCCTCCATCGCCCTGAGCTCCGTTATTTGCGCTGCCCTGAGAGTTTTTGGCGTGTGGAGGCTGGGGAAACCCAAATCTTTTTTCCCAAAAAAAAGAACGCGCCCAGACATCCCTGGGGACACCGGCAGCCCCGGGAGCTCCCAGAAGCGGGGGAAGCGGCTCCCGGTGCCCCGGGGCACTCACCGGGGCGCCGGGGCCGCTCAGAGCCCCATGGAGGCAGCGCAGAGGCTGCGGGCCGGCGCTGCCCCCGAGCAGCAGATGTCTTTGCTGCTAAGCTGATAATGGGCTCAGCAGCCTAAGCCGGTCAGGTGTTGGGAATTAGCCCCAAAGCCCGGCCTAATCGGGCCGGGGAGGGGCCGGGCCGGGGAGGGCCGGGGAGGGCCGGGCAGGGAGGGCGGGGGGGTCCGGCCGGGAGACCCCGGGAGACCCCGGGAGACCCCGGGAGACCCCGGCCCTGCACTGGGCAGTGTCCGAGCCCGGGGAGTGTCCGAGCCTGGGCAGTGTCCGAGCCCGGGGAGTGGCCGAGCGTGGGGAGTGTCCGAGCCCGGGGAGTGTCCGAGCCCGGGGAGTGTCCGAGCCCGGGGAGTGTCCGAGCCTGGGCAGTGTCCGAGCCCGGGGAGTGGCCGAGCCTGGGCAGTGTCCGAGCCTGGGCAGTGTCCGAGCCCGGGGAGTGTCCGAGCCCGGGGAGTGGCCGAGCCCGGGCAGTGTCCGAGCCCGGGGAGTGGCCGAGCCCGGGGAGTGTCCGAGCCCGGGCGGTGTCCGAGCCCGGGGAGTGTCCGAGCCCGGGGAGTGGCCGAGCCCGGGGAGTGTCCGAGCCCGGGGAGTGGCCGAGCCCGGGCAGTGTCCGAGCCCGGGGAGTGTCCGAGCCCGGGGAGTGTCCGAGCCCGGGCAGTGTCCGAGCCCGGGCAGTGTCCGAGCCCGGGGAGTGTCCGAGCCTGAACAGTGTCCGAGCCCGGGGAGTGTCCGAGCCTGGGCGGTGTCCGAGCCCGGGGAGTGGCCGAGCCTGGGGAGTGTCCGAGCCCGGGGAGTGTCCGAGCCCGGGGAGTGTCCGAGCCTGAACAGTGTCCGAGCCTGAACAGTGGCCGAGCCTGGGGAGTGGCCGAGCCTGTGGCAGGTCTGGATCCTGCCCGGAGTGGCGGGAGTGACCACTGGAAGTGACCCCAGGAGTGGCTACTGGGAGTGACCATGGGAATGAACCCTGGGAATGATCCCTGGGAAAGATCACTGGGAGTGACCCCAGGAGTGCCCCCTGGGAGTGACCCCTGGGAGTGACCCCTGGAGTGACCCCTGGAGTGACCCCTGGGAGAGATTCCTGGGAGTGACTGTTGGGAGTGACCCCTGGAACTGACCCCAGCACTGACCCCAGCACTGACCCCACCACTGACCCCGGTACTGACCCCAGCACTGACCCCCGGGAGTCCCGGCTGCTTCCCCCGGGTCGGGAGGGGTCCCGGGCCGAGGGGGCTCGGAGCGGTGCCGGGGCTCGGGGAGCGGTGCCGGGGCTCGGGGAGCGGTGCCGGGGCTCGGGGAGCGGTACCGGGGCACGGGGAGCGGTGCCGGGGCCGCTCGGAGCGGTACCGGGGCTCGGGGAGCGGTGCCGGGGCACGGGGAGCGGTGCCGGGGCTCGGGGAGCAGTGCCGGGGCTCGGGGAGCGGTGCCGGGGCACGGGGAGCGGTGCCGGGGCTCGGGGAGCGGTGCCGGGGCTCGGGGAGCGGTGCCGGGGCCGCTCGGAGCGGTGCCGGGGCCGCTCGGAGCGGTACCGGGGCAACCCGGAGCGGTACCGGGGCTCGGGGAGCGGTGCCGGGGCTCGGGGAGCGGTGCCGGGGCTCGGGGAGCGGTGCCGGGGCAACCCGGAGCGGTACCGGGGCTCGGGGAGAGGTGCCGGGGCTCGGGGAGCGGTGCCGGGGCTCGGGGAGCGGTGCCGGGGCTCGGGGAGCGGTACCGGGGCTCGGAGCGGTACCGGGGCCGCTCGGAGCGGTGCCGGGGCTCGGGGAGCGGTGCCGGGGCTCGGGGAGCGGTGCCGGGGCTCGGGGAGCGGTACCGGGGCACGGGGAGCGGTGCCGGGGCTCGGGGAGCGGTGCCGGGGCTCGGGGAGCGGTGCCGGGGCTCGGGGAGCGGTGCCGGGGCTCGGGGAGCGGTGCCGGGGCAGCTCGGTGCGGCACCGGGGCCGCTCGGAGCGGTGCCGGGACACGAGGAGCAGGAATTCCATCATTTCCCTCGGGATGGGCTCAGGAAGCGCCCGGCCCAGCGCTGGGGACACGGCCCGGGAGGCTCCCGGGGAGCACCTGGGGGAGGAGCAGGAGCAGAGGAGAGGTGGAGGGGCTCTCCGAGCCCCGGGGAAGTGGGAATTTCCTGCGGGGATGTGAAACGTCCCGAGCGAAGGACGCGCTGTCGCCAGCCATGGGGGCCGGGCACCTCGGGGGTCACCGGAGCGCCGGGAGAGGCTGTCCCGGGAGGGGCACCGGGAGCGTCCCGGCATCCAGGAACATTCCCTGCCCTTCCTTTCCCTTCCCTCTGCCCTCACCGGGCGGGCGAGGCGCGCAGCCAAGGGCAGCGAGAGCTCCTGAGAGCTCCGAGCAGTCCTGGATGTGCCCCAGCCCCGGGAGGGCGGCGCTGGCTCCTGGCTGGTGGGCACAGGTGGCAGGGCCGGGGCCGGGATGGTGTTAGGGTCGGGGTCCTTTGGGGGTCGGGATCCTTCTGGGGTCGGGGTCCTTTTGAGGTCTGGATCCCTCTGGGGTCAGGATCCTTCTGGGGTCGGGATCCTTTTGGGGTCTGGATCCCTCTGGGGTCGGGATCCTTCTGGGGTCGGGATCCTTTTGGGGTCTGGATCCCTCTGGGATCTGGGTCCTTCTGGGGTCAGGGTCCTTCTGAGGTTGGGATTCTTCTGAAGTCAGGATCCTTTTGGGGTCTGGATTCTTCTGGGATCAGGATCCTTCTGAAGTCGGGATCCTTTTGGAGTCTGGATCCTTCTGAAGTCGGGATCCTTTTGGGGTCTGGATCTTTTTGGGGTCTGGGTCCTTTTGGGGTCTGGATCCTTCTGGGGTCAGGATCCTTTTGGGATCAGGATCCCTCTGGGATCAGGATCCTTTTGGGGTCAGGATCCTTTTGGGATCAGGATTCCTCTGGGATCAGGATCCTTTTGGGGTCTGGATCCTTTTGGGATCAGGATTCCTCTGGGATCAGGATCCCTCTGGGGTCAGGATCCTTTTGGGTTCTGGATCCTTCTGGGGTCAGGATCCTTTTGGGGTCTGGATCCTTTTGGAGTCTGGATCCTTCTGGGATCTGGATCCTTCTGGGGTCAGGGTCCTTCTGAGGTTGGGATCCTTCTGAAGTCGGGATCCTTTTGGAGTCTGGATTCTTCTGGGATCAGGATCCTTCTGAAGTCGGGATCCTTTTGGGGTCTGTGTCCTTTTGGGGTCTGGGTCCTTTTGGGGTCTGGATCCTTCTGGGGTCAGGATCCTTTTGGGATCAGGATCCCTCTGGGATCAGGATCCCTCTGGGGTCAGGATCCTTTTGGGATCAGGATCCCTCTGGGATCAGGATCCTTTAGGGGCCGGCATCCCTCTGGTGTCGGGACCCTTTCGGGGTCACTCCCGCCCTGCAGCCCCGGTTCCCGGTGCCTCTCCGCCCTCCCCGCTGCCGTCCCCGCCGCGCCCCGGGGCTGCTGTCCCCACGGCCGCGGCCCCGCTCGTCCCCGGCGGGGCGGGGTGTCCCGGGGGCACGGGGACACCGCGGCGCCCGCGGGCCCTGCGTCAGCGCCGGCAGCGGCTTCAAAAGGCGGCCCCGGGGAGGAAGCGGCAGCGGAGCCCGGCGCGATGTCGGAGCTGGAGCGGCTGCGGCTGAGCGACATCCCCGCGGGCCGGCAGCGGCTGCGGGAGCAGCACGGCAACCTGCTGCGGGTGGCCGACTACTGCCACAGCAACTACCTGCAGGTCAGCGCCGCGCCGGGCCGCGCCGGGCCGGGCCGGGGCGATGCCAGCCCCGCGGGGCGGCGGCTGGAGCTGTGCCCCGGGAGCCCGAGCATCCCCGCCGGCTCCCGGCCCGGCCGCCCTGCGCTGCTTGCCCGTGCCTCGGGCTGGCCTCTGCTCCCCAGCAGCTCTCGCAGAGGTCTGGGTGGAGGGAGGGATCTCCAGGGCTCGGTGGAGCCTTGGCACAGGGCTGGGGAGGTGGCACAGCGTGTCACAGGGGCTGGGAGGTGGCACCTGGCAGGGCCTGCGCACGCAGGGCGAGCGTGAAGCTCTGCTGGTGCATCCCTCCTCATCCTCATCCTCCTCCTCATCCTCATCCTCCTCCCTCTCTGGCCCATGAGGGTCGAGTGCAGGAGCTCAGGCGATGAAGTCAGAAGGAAAATGCCCGCTCGGGCCCTCCCTGCCGGGCAGGGGTCCCGGTGTGCCCACCAGGGCCGTGGCCGTGGCTCCTCCCGGCCCCGAGGCGGCTCCCAAGGGCCCGGAGCCAGCGGGGCAGAACCGGAGGGAAATGAGCTGAGCTATTCCGAGAGCTGAGAGCCCCGGCACGGCCGAAGAGAGCCCCGGTTCGGCTGACAGAGCCCCGGTTCGGCTGAGAGCCCCGGTTCGGCTGACAGAGCCCCGGTTCGGCTGAGAGCCCCGAGAGCCCCGGTTCTGCTGAGAGCCCCGGTTCGGCTGACAGAGCCCCGGTTCGGCTGAGAGCCCCGGTTCGGCTGAGAGCCCCGAGAGCCCCGGTTCGGCTGAGAGCCCCGAGAGCCCCGGCTCGGCTGACAGAGCCCCGGTTCGGCTGAGAGCCCCGGTTCGGCTGAGAGCCCCGGCTGAGAGCCCCGGTTCGGCTGAGAGCCCCGGTTCGGCTGACAGAGCCCCGGTTCGGCTGAGAGCCCCGGCTCGGCTGAGAGCCCCGAGAGCCCCGGTTCGGCTGAGAGCCCCGGTTCGGCTGACAGAGCCCCGGTTCGGCTGACAGAGCTCCGGTTCGGCTGAGAGCCCCGAGAGCCCCGGTTCGGCTGACAGAGCCCCGGTTCGGCTGAGAGCCCCGGTTCGGCTGAGAGCCCCGAGAGCCCCGCTCGGCTGCTGCCACCCCCAGCTGTCCCGTGGCTCCTCTGGCTGTCCCCAGGGGTGGCCGGAGGCTGAGCCGGGCACTCGGTGCCCTCCGGCCGTGCCGGGGCATCATTCCCGGCAGGAACCCCGGGTTACCCCGGGCTGCTCCCCGCAGCCGGGGCTCAGCGTGAGGAGGCATTTGGAAAGCAGAAGCAAACTCCTCCGGCGGCGGCGCCGGGCGGGGAGGGCTCGTCCCACGGCCGGCCGTGTCCCCCGCAGGCCGGCGACAAGAGGAAGGCGCTGGAGCAGACGATGGCTCTGAGCACGCAGTCCCTGGCCAGCGTCGCCTACCAGGTCCGCAGCCTGGCCGGCGCCTTCCTGCGCCTGCTGGAGCTGCAGGCGGCCCAGCTGCGCCGGCTGGAGGCCGACATCGCCGGCGTGGCACAGGTGGGACCGGCCGGGGGCTGCGAGCGCCGGGGGAGCCACCTCCGGGACGGGCAGGGGTTGGTGCCGGGGCGGTTTTCCCATCCCAAATCCCAAACCGCCCCCGAGTCTCCGAGCGGGAGCTCAGAGCTCGGAGCATCGTCCTGCTGCAGAGCCCCGCGGCCACCCGGGCTCCTCCCGGCGCTGGGGCCGCCCCGAGCCCCGAGCCCCGAGCCTGTCCGGCCGCGGGAGGGGACAGGACCCTGCGGCCCCGGGGGTGGCTGAGCCCCACGTCCCCCTCTTGGGGCAGCGCCCCCCATTCCCGGCTTTGGGACGGGTCGGCCCCGCTGCGGTGACATCGGGGCTGTGCCGGGGCAATCCCGACCCCCATCCCCGCCCTGCCTCCCCCCCGGGCAGGGACACGGGGCTGGCAGGGACGGTGGCACCCGGGGCAGGGGGGGACAGCCTGGGGTGGCATTTTGGGGCCGGTGTCACCTCGGCAGAGCGTGGACGTGCACCAGGAGAAGGTGTCGCGCCGCGGGATCGGCGCGCTGACCGTCGCCACGAGGTTCCTGAGCTGCCAGAAGGTCGTGGCTCCCCCAAACCCCCCCGTGCTGGAGCCCTATTACAGGAAACCCCTCAACTTCAGCGTGCTGGACGGCATCGGCCACGGGGTCAAGGTCAGCACCGGGGGTCCCACAGGGGGCTTGGGTGGCGCTTCTCTGTCCCCGGTGTCCCCGGTGTCCCCAGCACCCCCTGAGGGGCTCACAGGTGGCTCAGGTGCCTCCTCCACGGGGCAGTGGGCTCTGTCCGTGCCCGCTCAGCTCTGGGGCACCCCACAGAGCCTTTCCCAGCTGGGCTTTGGGAGCCTCAGAGCCCCATGGAGCCTTGCCCAGCTCTGAAAGGTTGTCCACAGAAGGGTTTTGGAGGCCTCTCAGCCCCACGGATCCTCCCCCACTGAGGAAAACCCCACAGGAGGGCTTTGGAAGCCTTGCAGCTCCTTTGATCCTCCCCCACTCCAGAAGGCACCCACGGGATGGGTTTTTGGAGCCCCACGGATCCTCCCCACTGCAGAATCCCCCACGGGAGGGTTCAGAGGCCCCCAGCCCCACGGATCCTCCCCACTGCAGAAATCCCCCACAGAAGGGTTCACACGGGAGGTTCAGAAGCCTCCAGCCCCACGGATCCTCCCCACTGCAGAATCCCCCACAGAAGGGTTCACACGGGAGGTTCAGAGCCCTCCCAGCCCCACGGATCCTCCCCACTGCAGAAATCCCCCACAGAAGGGTTCACACGGGAGGTTCAGAGGCCCCCAGCCCCACGGATCCTCCCCACACCAGAAATCCCCCACGGGAGGGTTCACACGGGAGGTTCAGAGGCCCCCAGCCCCACGGATCCTTCCCCACACCAGAAATCCCCCACGGGAGGGTTCACACGGGAGGTTCAGAGCCCTCCAGCCCCGGCAGAAGCGGCGCCGCGGTGGCCGCGGTTCCCACGGTGCCGCTGCCTCGTGGCCGCCCCCGCGGCCCCGGCTCCTTCCGCTCGCTCCCCCGAGCCCGGGGCCGCTTCCCTTTTTGGGGGGAATGTCACAGCCCTGGCGTGCCCGAGGTCACGGGGCAGGGATGTCACCTGCGCGTGTCCCCGTGTCTGTGTGTCCTCGTGTCCGTGTGTCCCCGTGTCCCGTGTCCGTGTCCCGTGCCCAGGACACCAGCACGCAGCTGTCCCGCACGGGCACCCTGGCTCGGAAAAGCACCAAGTCCTGCTCGGCACCGGCTGCGGGAACGCTGGGGTGAGACGGGCCGGGGCGTGGCACCGACGGGGGTGGCACGTGGCGTGGGCTGTTGGGGTGCCATCGCATCCCGTTGATCCCATCCCATCCCAATGATCCCATCCCATCCCATCCCATAGATCCCATCCCATTGATCCCATCCCATCCCAATGATCCCATCCCATCCCACTGATCCAAATCCATCCCATCCCATTGATCCCATCCCACTGATCCCATCCCATCGATCCCAACTCATCCCATCCCACTGATCCCATTCCATCCCATCCCATTGATCCCATCCCATCCCATAGATCCCATCCCATCCCATCCCATCCCATCCCACTGATCCAAATCCATCCCATCACATCCCAATGATCCCATCCCATCCCACTGATCCTGATCCCTCCCATCCCACTGATCCCAAACCATCCCATCCCATCCTATTGATCCCATTCATCCCACTGATCCCATCCCATCCCATTGATCCCATTAATCCCATTGAGCCCATCCTATCAATCCCATCCCATCCCATTGATCCCATGGATCCCATCCCATCCCATCCCATCCCATCCCATCCCATCCCATCCCATCCCATCCCATCCCATCCCATCCCATCCCATGGATCCCATCCAATCCCATTGATCCCATTGATCCCATTGATCCCATCCCATCCAATCCCATGGATCCCATGGATCCCACCCAATCCCACGGATCCCCGGGATCCCATGGATCCCATGGACCCCACCCAATCCCACGGATCCCCGGGATCCCCCGCAGGAGGAGTGGCCGTGTCCCGGGGCCGGTGCAGCCGCCCGTGGTTCCCGGGGGGAAGCTCCCGAGCGGCTCCTGCAGCTCCTCCCCGCTGCCCCTCCGGTACGGGGGCGGCCCAGGGTGCGGGGTGGGGCAAATGCGGGGTTTGGGGGGGTTTGGTGTGCCTGGGACACAGGTTTGGGGCAAATGAGGGGTTTTGGGGGGTTTGGGGCAAATGAGGGTTTTGGGGGGTTTGCTGCCTCTGGGATGTGGGGTTGGGGCAAATACGGGGTTTGGGGGGGGGTTTGCTGCCCCCGGGGCACGGGTCTGGGACAAATACGAGGTTTTGGGGGGTTTGCTGCACCTGGGATGCGGGGTTGGGGCAAATACGGGGTTTGGGGGGTTTGCTGCCCCCGGGGCTCGTGTCCAGAGCAAGGGCGTTCCTTAGGGAGAGGGGGAATGGTGGGAAAAGGTGGGAAATAAATGGTGGGAAATGGTGGGAAACGGGGCACGAGGTGGGAGGAAATGCACGGGGTGGGGAAGGCCTTGCACAGCTGCAGTCTGGTGCCACGCGGTGCCACCTCGTCCTGGCACGGGACAGTGTCTGAGCCCGTCCCCGCTGTGACGCTGCTGCTCCTCACCCACAGCTCCGGCGGCGCCCCGGCAGCTCCCGGGGACGGAATTCCTGCCCCGCCACCTCTGCCAGGGCCACCCCCGCCTGCCAGCGCCATCCCAGCCCCGCCACCTCTGCCAGGGCCACCCCCGCTGGCACCGTCCCCTCCGGAGCCACCCCCGCCTGCCAGCGCCATCCCAGCCCCGCCACCTCTGCCCGGGGACCTGCTGCCACCCATCCCCGAGCCACTGCCACCCATCCCTGGGGACCTGCTGCCACCCCACCCCGGGGACCTGCTGCCACCCCACCCTGGGGACCCGCTGCCCCCTGTCCCTGGGGACCCGCTGCCACCCATCCCCGAGCCACTGCCACCCGTCCCTGGGGACCTGCTGCCACCCATCCCTGGGGACCCGCTGCCACCCATCCCCGGGGACCCGCTGCCATCCCACCCCGGGGACCCGCTGCCACCCTGGGCTGGGCCTGACTTTGGGGACCTGGACCTGCCACCGCCACCAGACACAGAGGAGCCTCCGTGGGCCCCAGAGAGCTACCTGGAGAAAGGTACAGAGAATCCTAAAATCCCTAAAGAGAGGTATGGAATATCCCAAAATCCCTAAAGAGAGGTACAGAATATCCCAAACCCCTGGAGAAAGGTACAGAGAATCCTAAAATCCCTAGAGAGAGGTACAGAATATCCTAAAATCCCTAAAGAGAGGTACAGAATATCCCAAACCCCTGGAGAAAGGTACAGAGAATCCTAAAATCCCTAAAGAGAGGTACGGAATATCCCAAAATCCCTAAAGAGAGGTACAGAATATCCCAAACCCCTGGAGAAAGGTACAGAGAATCCTAAAATCCCTAAAGAGAGGTACGGAATATCCCAAAATCCCTAAAGAGAGGTACAGAATATCCCAAACCCCTGGAGAAAGGTACAGAGAATCCTAAAATCCCTAGAGAGAGGTACAGAATATCCTAAAATCACTAAAGAGAGGTACAGAATATCCCAAAATCCCTAAAGAGAGGTACAGAATATCCCAAACCCCTAAAAAGAGGTATGGAATATCCTAAACCCCTGGAAAAGGTACAGACAGCTGGGAATGCAGCAGGGTGGGAGCTGATCCCGGGGGCAGTCCTGGATTCCAGCTCTGGATCCCAGCCCTAAATCCCATTCCTGGATCCCAGCTCTGGATCCCAGCCCTAAATCCCGTTCCTGGATTCCAGGTCTCAATCCCAGCCCTGGATCCCAGCCCTAAATCCTATTCCTGGATTCTAGGTCTCGATCCCAGCTCTGGATCCCAGCCCTAAATCCCATTCCTGGATTCCATGTCTCGATCCCAGCTCTGGATCCCAGCCCTAAATCCCATTCCTGGATCCCAGCTCTGGATCCCAGCCCTAAATCCCGTTCCTGGATTCCAGGTCTCAATCCCAGCCCTGGATCCCAGCCCTAAATCCTATTCCTGGATTCTAGGTCTCGATCCCAGCTCTGGATCCCAGCCCTAAATCCCATTCCTGGATTCCAGGTCTCGATCCCAGCCCTGGATCCCATTCCTGAATTCCCAGCCCAGAACGGGACCCTGGGCACGGAGCAGAGCTGCTGTCCCCGTGGGCTCCAGAGATGCTCCAGCCCCAAACCCCCACCCCAAATCACCCCCTGACCCCACCCTGCTGCTCCAGGGATGCTCCAACCCCAAAACCCATCCCAAATCATCCCCCTGACTCCACCGTGCCACTCCAACCCCATCCCTCAGCCCCCAGGACAGACCCCAACCCTGATCTGTCCCTGTCCCGGATCTGTCCCTGTTCTGGATCTGTCCCTGTCCCGGATCTGTCCCTGTCCCGGATCTGTCCCCAGCCCGGATTGTCCCCGGCCCGGCTCTGTCCCCATCCCTGATCTGTCCCTGTCCCGGATCTGTCCCTGTTCTGGATCTGTCCCCGTCCCGGATCTGTCCCCATCCCTGATCTGTCCCCATCCCGGCTCTGTCCCCACCCGGCTCTGTCCCCATCCCAGCTCTGTCCCTGTCCCGGCTCTGTTCCCATCCCGGCTCTGTCCCTATCCCGGCTCTGTCCCTATCCCGGCTCTGTTCCCATCCCGGATCTGTCCCCATCCCGGATCTGTCCCTATCCCGGATCTGTCCCTATCCCGGCTCTGTCCCCATCCCGGATCTGTCCCTGTCCCGGATCTGTCCCTGTCCCGGATCTGTCCCGGATCTGTCCCCATCCCGGATCTGTCCCGGATCTGTCCCCATCCCGGATCTGTCCCCATCCCGGATCTGTCCCTGTCCCGGATCTGTCCCGGATCTGTCCCCATCCCGGATCTGTCCCGGATCTGTCCCCATCCCGGCTCTGTCCCCATCCCGGATCTGTCCCGGATCTGTCCCCATCCCGGCTCTGTCCCCATCCCGGATCTGTCCCGGATCTGTCCCCATCCCGGCTCTGTCCCCATCCCGGATCTGTCCCGGATCTGTCCCCATCCCGGCTCTGTCCCCATCCCGGCTCTGTCCCGGATCTGTCCCCATCCCGGCTCTGTCCCCACTCGGATCTGTCCCCACCCGGCTCTGTCCCCACCCGGCTCTGTCCCCATCCCTGATCTGTCCCCATCCCGGATCTGTCCCCATCCCGGCTCTGTCCCCATCCCGGATCTGTCCCCATCCCGGATCTGTCCCTGTCCCGGATCTGTCCCTGTCCCGGATCTGTCCCCACCCGGCTCTGTCCCCAGCCCGGATTGTCCCCGGCCCGGCTCGGCCCCGCTCTCCTTTCTGCAATAGAGCAGCTCTGCCTCCGCCGCACCGATTTGTATCTTTAATTCCATGGCTTTGAGTTCCACACAGTCGAGGAGGAGGAGGAGGAGGAGGAGGAGGAGGAGGAGGAGGAGGAAGGACGAGGTGGAGGGGCTGGGACAGGGGAGGCACAACTCGGGGCTGCTTTGGTTATTTCCTGCTGGGGTTTGGGGGGTCAGGGCCGCCCTTAAGGCTGCGGACAAACCCAGGATAAACCCGGGATAAATCCAGGAGGAGCCAAGCCCAGAGAGCAGCGGGCCCTGGAGGTGCCCCCTGCAGAGTGCAATTAGAAGGGGTAATTAATATAATTAATACTGCGCTGGGGAGGGGGACACGCACGGCGCGGGGGGGGTTTGGCCTTTGGGGACCAGAAGTGTCCCCGGGGGGATTTTGGCACTGGCAGCGCCCAGGTCAGGGGGAATTCCCTGGGGATGGAGGGACCCGGCACGATCCAGGGAATGGCTCGGGGCAGGAGGGACACGGGGACAGCCCGGGACAGCCCGGGACAGCCCGGGACAGCCCGGGACAGCCTGGGGACAGCCCGGGACAGCCCGGGACAGCCCGGGACAGCCTGGGGACAGCCCGGGACAGCCTGGGGACAGCCTGGGGACAGCCCGGGACAGCCCGGGACAGCCCGGGACAGCCCGGGGACAGCCCGGGGACAGCCGGGGGACAGCCCGGGACAGCCCGGGGACAGCCGGGGACAGCCCGGGACAGCCCGGGGACAGCCCGGGACAGCCCGGGACAGCCTGGGGACAGCCTGGGGACAGCCCGGGACAGCAGCCGGGCTGGCACGGGCGAGGCCAAGCCCTGCTCCTGCTGTGCCCGCGGGACGGGGCTGGAGAGGCTCTGCCCCCTTCCCAAAGCTCTCCCGGTGCTCCCGGCACGGGTTATCCCGGGAATCAACCCCCGGGGACAGGCTTGGGGGGGCCAGGGAGAGGGGATCTCCCATCCGGAATTCCCGGTGAGATCGGGAGCTCAGGGAGCAGGGATTTCCCAGTGGGAGCAGGGATCTCCCAGCCAGAATTCCCAGTGGGAGCAGGGATTTCCCAGTGGGAGCAGGAATTTCCCAGCTGGATTTCCCAGTGGGATCAGGAGCCCAGGGAGCAGGGATCTCCCAGTGGGAGCAGGAATTTCCCAGCTGGATTTCCCAGTGGGATCAGGAGCCCAGGGAGCAGGGATCTCCCAGTGGGAGCAGGAATTTCCCAGCTGGATTTCCCAGTGGGATCAGGAGCCCAGGGAGCAGGGATCTCCCAGTGGGAGCAGGAATTTCCCAGCTGGATTTCCCAGTGGGATCAGGAGCCCAGGGAGCAGGGATCTCCCAGTGGGAGCAGGGATCTCCCAGTGGGATCAGGGATCTCCCAGTGGGATCAGGGATCTCCCAGCCGGAATTCCCAGGGCCAGGCAGGCCAGGAGGAGGACGGCAGGAGCAGGGACGTGCCCAGCCCACGGGGAGCCGGCTGCTGGATTTTTGGGAATTCTCTTTCGAGCTCGGGAGGAAAAGGAAGAGAAAACCGCCGCAGCAATCGGCAAAGGGCGCGGGGGCCGCCGGCTCCGGGGCCGGGCAGGGCCGGGGCCCGCGGGAAGCCGGAGCGGAGCTGGGCAGCGCCGGGAGCGCCCCGGGAGCGCGGCCGGGCCGGGCAGCGTGGCAGCGCTCAGCATTCCCCGCGGAGCAGCTCCTGCAGGTACCGCGCCACCTCGGCCGCCGACTCCCAGGGCACCACGGCGGCCCGGAAAGCGCCGGGCTGCTTCTCGCGGCTCTCCTGGATCAGCCGGTGCATGGGGAAGCCCTTCCTGGGGAACGCCACGTCGGCCGCCCGCAGCGCCCCGGCGGGGCAGAAGTCGTTGGCGCCGTCGCCCACGTAGAGAACGCTCCGGAACTCGGCGTCGTCGCGCGCCCGCTCCGCCAGGTACTCGCCCAGGATCTTCCCCTTGCACATGTTGGGCGGGCACCGCGGGCACGTGTGGCTGTGGTAGGGCCCCAGCACGAGGACGCCGCGGCGGTCGAAGCCGGCCGGGTTGCTGAAGATCTTGCGGAAGAGCGAGAGCGCGCCGGCCGCCCGCAGCTTGGCCTCGATGCCGAAGGTGTTGGCGTCGGAGATGAGCACCAGCTCGAAGTGCTGGCGGTGCTTGGAGAGGAACTGGAAGAGCTCGGCCACGCCGGGGGCCAGCGGGATGTTCTCGTAGACGGCGCGGAGCTCGGCGGGGCGCAGGCCCTGCTCGCCCAGGAAGGCCAGGACGCGCCGCATGTGCTCGTTGTAGGAGCCGCCGGCCGGGCCGTGCCGCAGCGCCGCGGGCAGCGCCCGGCCCCGCGCCACCGACTCGTCGCTGTTCTCGTCCACGATGGTCTCGTCGAAGTCGAACACCAGCAGGAACCGGGGCGGCCGCGCGCCAGCCATGCCCCCGCCCTGCGCGGGACGGACGGACAGACAGACACCGGTGTCACCGGGACAGACACCGCTGTCACCCAAACAGACCTGCTGCCACTGGGACAGACAGACAGACTCACTGTCACCGGGACAGACAGACACCGCTGTCACCGGGACAGACCCGCTGTCACCAGGACAGACCCACTGTCACTGGGACAGACAGACACCGGTGTCACCGGGACAGACCCACTGTCACTGGGACAGACACCGGTGTCACCGGGACAGACAGATTGACCCCACTGTCACTGGGACAGACAGACACCGCTGTCACCCAGACAGACCCGCTGTCACCAGGACAGACAGACACTGGTGTCACCAGGACAGACCCGCTGTTATTGCGGTATGGGACAGGCAGACCCTGCTGTCACCGGGACAGACAGACAGACTCACTGTCACTGGGACAGACAGACACCAGTGTCACCGGGACAGACAGATTGACCCCACTGTCACTGGGACAGACAGACAGACCCCACTGTCACTGGGACAGACAGACAGACTCACTGTCACCAGGACAGACAGACCCCGCTGTCATCGGGACAGACAGACAGACACTGGTGTCACCGGGACAGACAGACAGACCGACCCCGCTGTCACCGGGACAGACAGACCCCGCTGTCACCGGGACAGACAGACCCCGCTGTCACCAGGACAGACAGACCCCGCTGTCACCGGGACCTGGTGGCCACCGGGCCGACCCCGCCCGGGGCTGCCGAGCCCAGCCGGGCAGGGAGGGGTTAATCCCCGCCGCCAGGCCCCGCCTAAAGCCTCATCCCGCCGGACCGGAACCGGGACCGGGACCGGGACCGGGACCGGGACCGGGACCGGGACCGCCCCGCCGGGATAATCCGGGCCGGGAAGCCAGCGGGGACAGAGGGACAGAGGGACAGGGGGACAGAGAAGGGACAGGGAGGGGACAGAGGGACAGGGAGGGGACAGAGGGGACAGAGGGACAGGGAAGGGACAGGGAGGGGACAGGGAGGGGACAGAGGGACAGGGAGGGGACAGGGAGGGGACAGAGGGACAGAGGGACAGAGAAGGGACAGAGAGGGGACAGAGGGACAGAGGGACAGGGAGGGGACAGGGAGGGGACAGGGAGGGGACAGAGGGACGGGACAGGGAGGGGACAGGGAGGGGACAGGGAGGGGACAGAGGGACAGGGAGGGGACAGACGGACAGCCCCGCCTGCTCCTCCGGTGCCACCTCTGGGACAGGGGCGCGGCCCAGGGGGCTCGGGTGGGATTTTAGGGACGAGTTCCTCCTGCGGGGGATGGAACAAGCCCCGCAGAGCTCCCCGGGGATGCCCAGGGTGGGGTTTTGGGGTGTCCTGCAGGGCTGGGGGACCCTGGGGGACCCTGGGGGATCCTGGGGGATCCTGGAAGGTCCTGGGGGACCCTGGGGGATCCTGGGAGACCCTGGGGGATCCTGGGGGACCCTGGGGGACCCTGGAAGGTCCTGGGGGATCCTGGAAGGTCCTGGGGGATCCTGGGGGATCCTGGGGGACCCTGGGGGATCCTGGGGGATCCTGGGGGATCCTGGAAGGTCCTGGGGGACCCTGGGGGACCCTGGAAGGTCCTGGGGGACCCTGGGGGACCCTGGGGGATCCTGGGGGATCCTGGGGGACCCTGGGGGACCCTGGAAGGTCCTGGGGGATCCTGGGTGACCCTGGGGTCCCTGGAAGGTCCTGGGGGACCCTGGAAGGTCCTGGAGGTCCCTGGAAGGTCCTGGAGGACCCTGGAAGGTCCTGGAGGTCCCTGGAAGGTCCTGGGGGATCCTGGAAGGTCCTGGGTGACCCTGGGGTCCCTGGAAGGTCCTGGGGGACCCTGGAAGGTCCTGGGGGATCCCTCCCTGCTCCCCTCAGCCCTTCCCGGCCGCCCCAGGCTGGAATTGTGCGTTTCGGGGTCCCCTGGGGTGGCAGGAGGTGGCACTGACCTTAGAGAGGCATGGCAGCCCCAGGGCCGGGCAGCACCTCCTCATGGCAGCGCCATCCCCGCGCCGAGCGGAAAACCGGGAATTCCCTCAGGGCCGGGCTTTTCCCTGGATATTCCCGAGTTTCGGCAGCCTCTGGTCCGGGCTGGGGGAGCTGCAGGAGAGCGGGACCCGCGTGAGGCTCCGATCCCCCCGGATTCCCCCTGAGGGCAGCGGGGGAACAGCGAAAAAAGAAAACAGAAAAACCGGGAAGAGCAGAAACCCTGGGAAGAGCAAAAGGATGGGAGCAACAGCAGCAGCAACAACAACAACAACACAAAAAACCCCAAACAAACAAGAAAAAAACACACACACACAAAAAAAAAAAAAAAAACAAAAACAAACGGGAACAGCAAAAATAATAAAAAAAAGGAAATAGCAAAAATACTGGGAGCAGCAAAAAAATGTGATTAGCAAAAAAAACTGGGAACAGGATAAAAGTGAGAATAGCAAAAAAAGCCGGGAATAGAAAATAATAATTAAAAAAAAAAAAGGAAACAGGAAAAAAATGGGAATAGCAAAAAAACCTGAGAACAGGAAAAAATGGGAATAGCAAAAAAAAAAAAAAAAAAAAAAAAAAACCCGGGAGCAGCAGCCCTGCTCCAAACCCCTCGGTTTTCCTCCAGTATAATTAATTCGGGGTGTTCCATAATTAATTGGATGGAGCGATTCCCCTGGGATGACACCGGAGCGGAATTCTGCCTGGCGGTCCGCGGCGAGGGGAAACCTCTCCAAAAATCACAGAGCCGGCTGGAAATTGGGGAATTCCCGCTGGGAATCGGGCCGGGATTTGGCAGCAGCTGAAGGGGATTTGTGCGGGATTTGCTGGATCCGAGCCCGGCTCGGATTTTGGGCACGAACGCGACCTGGAATAAAATCCCGCGGCTGCGGCGGCACCTGGGCGGGGAAACCGAGCCCGGGCTGGGACCTGGCCTGGAAATGTTGGAAAAAATCTCTTTTTTGTGAGGCCGGGAACCGCACGCTGGGTGTTTCTTTGCTAAAAAAAGCCCCCAGAAGTTGAGGGTTTATTTACAGACAGAATCTGGAGCCAAACAACGCCACAGCCGGGCTGGGAGATGGAAAAAAATAGGGATTAAACAGGAAAGGGGAACTGGGATTTTGGGCACTGCTTGGTCCCAAATAGTTTGGGATGAAGCCTCAGGGAGAGTCCGTGGTGCCGGGGGACACCGGGGACACCGGGGACACCGGGGACACCCGGAGCTGCGGGGGCAGCGGGCACGGGGAGTGAAACCGCCCCAAAACCTCCTCGGGGCCCCAGGGTTTGGGGTTTGTGGGGTGGGAAAAATTCCAAAACTTGGGATTTTGGGGCCGGTGAGGTCACACAGAGCCCCTGGGGACCCTCCCACGGAGCCTCTCCCGGGGGCTTGTCCCGGACATCCAAACCCGGGCCGAGCTGGGCCAGAGCGCCCCGACCCCCCGGCCGGAGAGGATCCCAAATTTGGGTCTGGAATGGGACAGCGAAAAGGGAAATCCCGGCCGGAGAGGATCCCAAATTTTGGTCTGGGATGGGGCAGAGGGAAGGGAAATCCCGGCGGGAGCGGATCCCAAATTTTGGTCTGGGATGGGGCAGAGGGAAGGGAAATCCCGGCGGGAGCGGATCCCAAATTTTGGTGCGGGATGGAGCAGCCGGGAGCGGATCCCACACAGGAATAAAAGGGGCGCCCCGGGAAGCGAAGCTGCCGCATTCCCCCAAAATCGCGCAGCCGGAGGGACGGAGATCAAACGGGATCCCTGCTCAGGAATAAAGGTTTCAACGCCCCGAGCTCGGGCTGAGGTCGGAAAGCGGCCGGGAAGTGCCGGGAATCCTTTCCCGGGCCCGGTTTCGGGGTTTCGGGGTCCCCCTGATCCCCGCGGTTCCCCGAACTCGGCCCCGCCGCGCTCGGTCCCGCCCCGGTACCGGAGAGCGGCGGCCGCGGGGAGCGGGACCGGGATCGCTGCCGGGGCCGGGCAGTTCCGCGCCTGGAGGTGCCGGGATCCCGGGAGGATTCCCGGGGCAGCGGCGCCCTGGCCCCGGCGCTCTCGGGCCGCGCCCGGTTTGGAGGTTTTTAACCCCAAAGCCGATGTCGGTGCGTTAAATATTCGGGATTTTATCGCACTCAAACGCCGCTTCTGCCCTCGAGCGGATCCCAGCTCCGGGGCAGAATTCCCGGGAAACCGAGCGGGGGGATGCCCGCTGCCCCAAAAACCGCGAGGGGAGAACCGGGACCGGGACGCGATCCCGCTGCAATGCAACCCGCCCGGCTCCCGAAAGAGGACAAAATGCGGGAATTAACGGGAACCCCGGGAAGGAGCGCTCGGAGCGGGTCCCGCCAGCCCCGGGGTCCCCTCGTCCCTTCCCGGGCTCCGCTGTCCCGGTGAATCCCGGCACGGGCGCGGGCAGAGCCTCCCGGGTCACCCCGGGTGACGGGGCTGCTCCGGCGTTTCCCGGTGCTTGTTCTTCCTGCCGGGAACCCGCGGCGCTGCCGCAGCCCCGGATCCCGGATCCCGCCGCGGCTCTGGCCTCCAGCGGCAGCGGCTCCGGTACCGGCACAGCCCCGGTACCGGCATAGCCCCGGTACCGGCACAGTCCCTCCCCGATCTCCGCCGCTCCCCCCGGTACCGGAGGGACTGAACCGCGGCCGCTCCGTGCCCGGGTGGCACCTCCCGGTACCGGCAGCAGCCGCAGCGGGACCGGCAGGGTCCAACCGGGGGGGGACCGCCCCGGTACCGGCAGGGTCCAACCGAATCAGGACCCCCCTGTACGGGCAGGAGCTGCAGGGTCCAACCGTATCGGCACCCCCGGTACCGGCACCATCCGATCCCGGCAGGGTCCAAGCAGGGAGAAACCCGCCGGTACCGGCGGCAGCCGTGGCGGATCCGGCATCTCCCGGTACCGCCGCGGTGCCGCCTCTCGCCTCCTTACCGGGTCGGAACCTGCCGGGATGTCCCGGCCCGCCCCGGTGCCGGAGTGCGCGGGGGCGGCGCGGGGGCAGCCCGGGCTCGGGGCCGCTCCGGGGCCGCTCCGGGGCCGGTGCCGCCGCCGCCGCGAGCGCGGCCCCTTTAAAGCGACGCCACCGGGGCCGCGCGGAGCCGCCGCAGTGCGCCGACGTCATCGCCCGCGCAGCCAATGGCGGCGCAGCTTCCCCGCCGCGGAGGGGCGGGGCCACGCGGGGCCACGCCCCCTTCCCGCGGGGCGGGGGGAGCGCCCGCGCGGGTCCCGCCCCCGCCCCGCTGCCAAAAGTTGCCAAATCGGGAAAAACCAACAAAAACCAACAAAAACCAACAAAAACCAACAAAAACCCGCGGTCCCCCCGCCCCCCGGTACCCGCTCCCTGTGTGCCACCGGAGCCGGTTGGGGGGGGGGGTCACCCCCGGAGCCAAGCGCGGCGCCGAGGCTCTGAGTGAGCAAAACGCCCGAATTGTCCCCAAAATAACGGCGGGGACGGGCGGGGCGGCCCGGCCCGGCCGCAGCGCTAATTCTGGCAGCCGGGCCGGGCGATTGCAGGGTGGCGGTGCCAGGGCACAGCCGCCGGCCCCGCCCGGGCTCCGCCGGTATCGCGGCGCCGCAGGAGCCGCCGAGATGAGAGCGCCCGGGCGGCGCCCCGGGGCCACCGGGAGCGGCGGCGGCAGCGCCCGAGCCCCGCGCAGCCCGCGGCTTTTTGCTGGTTTTTAATTAAAAACCTCCCGGAGGGGAAAGGCGCGGCCGGGATTCCAAAGGTCGGGAGAAGCCGCGGGGCGGCCGTGCCACGTTGTCCCCGTGCCGCGGGCAGAGCCCCAAACTCGGGGTTTTGCTCCATTTGGGAAAAATTTTGCTCCATTTGGGAAAAATTCGCTCGCAGGGCAGAGCTCGGAGCGGTCCTGGGAACTTCCCGGTTCCCCCGACCCAGCGCCACTGGGGAATGGCAGGGAATTCTGTCAGGGAATTCTGTCAGGGAATTCTGTCAGGGAACCCTTTCGGGCAGTTATTTCTGGGAATTCTTTCGGGGCGTTCTTTTATTCCCTCCTCAGCCCGGGACTCTCCGGCTCCGGGATTCGCTCCCGCTTCCCCCGGGACATTTCCCCGCCCTGGAGTCGCTCCAGCCCCGAGAATCCAAAGGGGGAATTCCCCCAGGGCTCCTGCCCCTTCCCACCGGGATCCAGGGGGGCGAAGAGCACCCCGGGATCATCCCGGATCCATCCCGGGATCATCCCAGACCCAGCCCGGACCCATCCCGGGCTCATCCCGGACCCACCCCGGGTTCATCCCGGGCCCATCCCAGACCCAGCCCGGGTTCATCCCGGACCCATCCCGGGATAATCCCGGACCCATCCCGGGATCATCCCGGATCCATCCCGGACCCATCCCAGACCCAGCCCGGGATCATCCCGGATCCATCCCGGGATCATCCCGGATCCATCCCGGGATCATCCCGGATCCATCCCAGACCCAGCCCGGGCTCATCCCGGACCCATCCCAGACCCAGCCCGGACCCAGCCCGGGATCATCCCGGATCCATCCCGGGATCATCCCGGATCCATCCCGGACCCACCCCGGGTTCATCCCGGATCCATCCCAGACCCAGCCCGGGCTCATCCCGGACTCATCCCGGATCATCCCGGGCCATCCCAGTCCCGGGAGCCCGGGCCGGGCGCTCCCGGTGATTTTCCACTGCGGAGAGCCGCGGGGAGCAGGCGAGGACAGAGCCGGGCCGGGCGCTCTCGGCAGCTCCTGGGAAGCCACGGGAACCTTTCCCAATCCTTGGAATCTCCTGGATTCCCGCAGGGGCCGGGCCAGCCCCGGAATAGCCACGGGAGCCTTTCCCAATCCTTGGATTCTCCTGGATTCCCGCAGGGGCCAGCCCCGGAATAGCCACGGGAGCCTTTCCCAATCCTTGGATTCTCCTGGATTCCCGCAGGGGCCAGCCCCGGAATAGCCACGGGAGCCTTTCCCAATCCTTGGAATCTCCTGGATTCCCGCAGGGGCCGGGCCAGCCCCGCTGGCTCCAGGTTTGTCCTGGATTTTGGGATCGCGGCCGCTGTCCCCGCGTCCCCCCCGAAGGTTTGGAATCCTGGGGGTCGGTGGGATCAGAGCTCCCGGGGCTTCGGAGGGAATTGAGGCTTCCCGAGGGAATTCCTGCGGCTCAGGGAGGGATAAGGAAAATTCCAGCTGCAGCCACTCCCCTCCTGCCGCCACCAAAACGACTCCAAAATCCAGGATTTCCATTAGAGCAGCACATTCCCGGCGGCTGGATAAAATTCCCTGATCAATAGGAGGGGAAAAAACTCCGGAACTGGCAAAAAAAAGGGCAGAAAATTCCGGGAATTCCCGAATTCCCCCAATTCCCCCTGCGGAGCTGGGGTTCAGTCAGGGCCCGCCGGGAATCCGAGTTTTCCATGGAATCATGGAATGGTTGGGGTGGGAAGGGCCTCAAAGCCCACCCAGGGACAATTCCCAGCACCCCAGGGTGCTCCAGCCTGGCCTGGGACATTCCAGGGCAGCCACGGATTCCCTGGGAATCGCATCCCAAAATCCCGCCCTGCTCTATCCCCGTTTGTTTTCTGCCCCACCAAACCCCCGGGAATCGGGAAATGATGGATTTTATCCCTCGGGAAGAGCTCCGAGCCAGCCCCGCATTCCCGGTTCGCCGCTCCGGCCGGGAATGCTCCTCCTCCATGGGAAAGGCAGAAACCTGGGAATTCTCCTTCTCCTGCCGCTCCTCCAACACCTGGAGCACATCTGGATGCGGCAGGGCCGGCCGGGGCTGCTGAGAAATTCGGGAGAAATTCGGGAGGAGAAGGAGCTGCGGGATGTGCCCGCGGGAATTCCCAGGAATTCCCGGCCTGGAGGGAATTCCCGGAATGTCCCGGCTGGGATTTAGGGTCCCTTCCCACCCAAACACGCCGGGACTCCCCGAGGAGGAATTATTTATTTAGGAATCATTTAGGAATTCTTTAGGAATTCTTTAGGAACATCGGGAACGTTCCCGAATCCAGGGAATGCTCCAGGAGCGATCCCGGTGGCTCCACCTCCCCAAAATGGGGCTCGGGGTAAATCCCAACCCTTGGATTAAATCCCAACCCTTGGATTAAATCCCAAACCTCGGGGTAAATCCCAAACCTCGGGAAGGAATTCCCGGGAAAAGCGCGGAGCTCTGGGGGAGCCGATCCCGGGTTCCACTGGGGAATAAAATGGGGAAAAGCAAAATAAATGGGGGAAAAAAAAGGGGCAAAATAAATGGGGACAATAAGGCAAAGTAAAGTGGGAAAATAAAGCAAAATAAAATAGGGGAAAAGCAAAATAAAATGGGGTGAAAGCAGCAAAATAAAATAGGAAAAGAAAGCAAAATCAAATGGAAAATAAAGAAGTGGCAGGTGCAGAAAGGAGGGAACACCCGGAGAAATCCTTTGGAGTTTCCCATCCCTGTGGAATTCTGTGGCTGCAGCAAAAATGGAAATGGAAGGATTAAGAAACCACAACAAATCCCAGCCTTGGATTTCCTCCGTTTTAAACCAAATTTCCCCTTTTTTTTTTCTTTTCCCTTTGGAAAGGATCTCCCCCTGCCCTCCCAGCACCTCACACCACGGCCAGACCGGGAAGAGGGGTTGGAATTTTTAATCTTCTTCCACAGAAAGGAAGTTCATAAATTCTCAGAATGATCCGATACAGAGCGGAGCTGAAGAGCAGGAAAAAAAAAAAACCAAAACCAAAACCAATCCCAGATTCTGGAATTCTTGGAAGAGCCGCCTGGAATGCTGGAGAATTTATTGAGGAAAAAAAATGGCTTTGGAAAAACCCAAACAGAAATGATGGATCGTTCGTTTTGGGGCTTTTCAGCATTTAAAAATGGGATTATCCCAGGTTATCCCGAGCAGGAAATTGTGGCACCACTGGAGGCTGCAGGGGGGGAATGCAGAGAATTCCAGGGAATTGCAACGGTTGGTTGGGAATTCAGGATTGGAATTTTTTCCTGCCAAAAGGGGAAGAGGGGGATGAAAAGCATCTGGAGGAAATGGTTAAAAAATGGCATTTCTGTCATCGGGAGGGGCTCATTGTGGAAAACCCGAGTCCAGGATTAGGAAAAGGCTGGGAAAAAATCCAGGGAGGAGCAAATTCCAGAGGTTTTCCCCACGCAGCTTTGTCCTGGGGAGAATTCCACCTTTTCTGGCTAAAAATGAATCCCAAAAGCCAGAGCAGGGCAGAGCTCGCCCTGAGCGGATCCGGGAAAAGCGGCACAAGGAGGAGGAATTCCTGGGAATCCCCGGGAATTCGGGATAAAGAGGAGGAATTCCCGGGAATCCCCGGGAATTCGGGATAAAGAGGAGGAATTCCCGGGAATCCGGGGCCTGGGACAGCTTCATCCCTGAATCTCCCAAACCCCAGGCAGGAGCTCCCGGGAATTCTCAGCCCTGATCCTCCCCCTGGAATTCCCTCTCCCCATCCCACTGCATTCCCTCTCCAGGAATTCCAGGAATTCCCTGATCCCACTGCATTCCCTCTCCAGGAATTCCAGGAATTCTCTGATCCCACTGCATTCCCTGCTCCAGGAATTCCCTGATCCCACTGCATTCCCCTCTCCAGGAATTCCAGGAATTCTCTGATCCCACTGCATTCCCTCTCCAGGAATTCCAGGAATTCTCTGATCCCACTGCATTCCCTGCTCCAGGAATTCCCTGTCCCTGATCCCACTGCATTCCCTGCTCCAGGAATTCCCTGATCCCACTGCCTTCCCCTCTCCAGGAATTCCCTAAATGCGGAGAGCAGCACTGGATTAATCCCTAAATTCACGGATCCCATGGAAATCCTGACTCAGGAGACGTCGCTTCCCCCTGCTGGCAGATCCCGCTTTTTCCCGGCCTTCCCTTTCCCAAATTTCCCGAATTTTCAGGACGGAATCCCCCAAACCCCAGTAAAATTCCCGCCCATTCCTTCCTGGAGCTGCATCCCCAACAGCTGAGGAGAAACCGGGAAAAGGGAAATAAAAAAAACACCCCAAAAAAGCCCTAAAAAAATAAATTAAATCCAGGAATCGCCGCCGGTTTTGGGTGACTTTTCCAGAAACCTCTGGGATTTTTTTTTTCCTCTCTTCTCCGAAGCACCTTGGAGTCGTGGAGTCGGGGAATTTGGGAAAAGCATCTTTGAGGAATCACATTGGGGCCGATTATAAAAATTTCTCTATTGTACAACAGAGGTGCAGCTACACTGAAAAAAATTACACCGTTTATGGAAATACAATTATTATTATTATTATTATCATCATCATCATCATCAAGTTTGTTTTTTTTTTTTTTGGCTTTTTGTTGTTTTAGAAACAGACTCTACTAAATAGGATCTATACAAAAAACCTCTAAAATAATTTCTGTAGTAAAATAAAGAAGTGTGTTAGGAGAGCTACACAAAAACAACGGGAGGGGTTTTTTTTTACTTTTTTGTTTTTTTGTTTTTTTTTCTTTTTTGCTTTTCTGGGTGAATGCTCCGAGCTCGGGGTGCTGAAAGGAATCATTACGTACACAGTGATCATTAATGCTCTGTATTAATTAACTCACAGCCTTTCCCATTAGTACAAAGAGCCCGGGCCCGCCTCCTCTTTGAGGAGGGGCCGGGGTATAAAAGCCAAGCAAACCTCGTCAGCTGATACGGAATTAAAAACCCGCCGGGAGTCACGGGAAACTCCGATTTGGGCGTTCCGGTGCCGGGGGGAGCGGGGCGGGAGGGACCCGGGTCGGATCCCGGATCCCAGAGCTGGATCCCAGAGCAGGATCCCAGAGCAGGATCCCGGATCCCAGAGCTGAGTTCCAGATCCCAGAGCTGAATTCTGGATCCCAGAGCTGGATCCCGGATCCCAGACCCAGATCGGATCCCAGAGCTGAATTCTGGATCCCAGAGCTGGATCCCGGATCCCAGAGCTGAATTCTGGATCCCAGAGCTGGATCCCAGAGCTGGATCCCAGATCCCAGACCCGGATCGGATCCCAGATCCCAGATCTGAGTTCCGGATCCCAGAGCTGGAATTCTGGACCAGATCCTGGGTCCCAGAGCTGGATCCCAGAGCTGAATTCTGGATCCCAGAGCTGGATCCCAGAGCTGGATCCCGGATCCCAGAGCTGGATCCCGGATCCCAGACCCAGGTCGGATCCCAGAGCTGGATCTCAGATCCCAGATCCCAGATCTGAGTTCCGGATCCCAGAGCTGGAATTCTGGACCAGATCCTGGGTCCCAGAGCTGGATCCCAGAGCTGAATTCCGGATCCCAGAGCTGAATTCCAGATCCCAGAGCTGAATTCTGGATCCCAGAGCTGGATCCCAGAGCTGAATTCTGGATCAGATCCCAGAGCTGAATTCCAAATCCCAGAGCTGAATTCTGGATCAGATCCCAGACCCAGACCAGATCCCAAAGCTGGATCCCAGATCAGATCCCAGACCCAGACCAGATCCCAAAGCTGGGTCCCGGATCCCAAACTGAGATCCCAAGCACAGCGTGGGGTGGCAGGAGGGCAGATCTCAGACCCCATCCCAGATCCTGGATCCCAGACCTGGATCTCAGACCAGGTCTCAGTCCTGGATCCTGGATCCCAGACCCAGATCTCAGTCCTGGGTCCCAGACCCAGATCCCATCCTGGATCCCATCCTGGATCCCAGATCCCACCCCAGCCCGTGGCCGTGCTGGCCTGGCCTCGTCCAGGTGTGCCCGAGGTGGTTCTGGGGCTCGATCCCGTCCCAGATCCCAAACCC
This sequence comes from Lonchura striata, assembly GCF_046129695.1. Classification (NCBI taxonomy): domain Eukaryota; kingdom Metazoa; phylum Chordata; class Aves; order Passeriformes; family Estrildidae; genus Lonchura; species Lonchura striata. The sequence continues at coordinate 7,959,845 of NC_134627.1, read as the reverse complement.
TGACCCCAAGCACCAAGTGGGGCGGCTGGAGAGCAGATCCCGGATCCCGAGCCGGGGTGGCAGAACCCAAACCCGGATCCCAGAGGGGATCCCAGAGCCCGATCCCAGCGCGGCCGTGCCCGGCTGGCCCCGCCTTGGTGCCACAGGGAGCCTTTGCTGTGCTCCAGGGTCTGGATGCCATCCCAGATCCCAAACCCGGATCCCAGAGCCCGATCCCAGCACGGCCATGCCCGGCTGGCCCCACCTTGGTGCCACAGGGAGCCTTTGCTGTGCTCCAGGGTCTGGATGCCATCCCAGATCCCAGACCCGGATCCCAGAGGGGATCCCAGGGCCTGATCCCAGCACGGCTGTGCCCGGCTGGCCCCACCTTGGTGCCACAGGGAGCCCTTGCTGTGCTCCAGGGTCTGGATGCCATCCCAGATCCCAAACCCGGATCTCAGGGCCCGATCCCGTGCCCGGCTGGCCCCGGCTGGCACCGCAGGGAGCCCGTGCTGTGCTCCAGGGTCTGGATGCCATCCCAAATCCCAAACCCGGATCCCAGGGCCCGATCCCGTGCCCGCCCGGCGCCGCAGGGAGCCGATCCCACAGCGGCTCCATCCCCCGGCAGATCCCATCCCGGATTCCAGAGCCCACAGCCGGATCCCAGCTGCCGGCCCGTGGGAGCCGTGCCCGCGGCGCTCCAGCCCCGTCCCGGAGCCCGTCCCGGAGCCCATCCCGGCCCCCAAACCTGGCTGCCGCCGGGGTCAGTGCGGCTGTGCCGGGCCGCCCTTGTCCAGGTGCCGCAGGAAGCCGCCGCCGTCGCCGTGCCCGTGGCCGTGCCCGCGGTGGTTCGGCGGCTCGCTCTTGAACAGGGCGGGGGGCGGCGGCAGGTGGGGCACGGGGGGCACGGGCAGGTGCTGCCCGTGGGCGCCGTGGGCGTGGGGCGGCAGCGCCAGGGCGCCGTAGGGGTGCGGGACGGGGCGCGGGGCCGGGCCCAGCCCCAGCGCGGCGCCCGCGGCCGGCGGCGCCGGGCAGGGCCCGGGCAGCAGCGCGGGGCCGGCGGGGCCGGGGCTGGTGCCGGGGCTGGTGACGCGGAAACATTTCTCCTTGTGCGCCTTGAGCATGTTGGAGAAGCGGAAGCGCTGCCCGCACACGTCGCACGGGTACGGCTTCTCGCCCGTGTGCGTGCGCCGGTGCCGCTTCATGTTGGGCCGGCTGGTGAAGCTCTTGCCGCAGATCTCGCAGATGAACGGCTTCTCTCCTGGGCCGGCACACAGAGAGGGGGTCAGAGCACCTGGAGAACCCCTGAGGTCCCGGAGAGCCCCTGGGAAAATCGCCTCATCCCTGGAGAACCCCTGGGAAAATCGCCTGAGCCCTGGGAGAACCCCCTGAGATACAGGAGAATCCCTGGGAAAATCATCTCATCCCTGGAGAACCCCCTGAGGTCCGGGAGAGCCCCTGGGAAAATCGCCTGAGCCCTGGGAGAACCCCCTGAGATCCAGGAGAATCCCTGGGAAAATCATCTCATCCCTGGAGAACCCACTGAGACCCGGGAGAAACCCTGGGAAAATCGCCTGAACCCTGGAAAACCCCAAGATCTGGGAGAACCCCTGGGAAAATCATCTCATCCCTGGAGAACACCCTGAGATCCTGGAGAACCCCTGGGAAAATTGCCTGAGCTCTGGGAGAATCCCTGGGAAAATCACCTGAGCTCTGGAAAATCATCTGAGCCCTGGAGAACCCCTGGGAAAGTCGCCTCATCCATGGAGAATCCCAGGGAAAGACCCCTGACCACTGCCTTTGGGGATCAACAGGGGTCTAGGAAATCCTGGCTCCCCTGAGGATTTGGGGTAAAATGTTCTGGAATCCTGGCTCCCCTCAGGATTTGGGGTAAAATGCTCTGGAATCCTGGCTCCCCTCAGGATTTGGGTTAAAAGGCTCCGGAATCCTGGCTCCCCTCTGGATTTGGGGTAAAATGCTCTGGAATCCTGGCTCCCCTCTGGATTTGGGGTAAAATGCTCTGGAATCCTGGTTCCCCTCTGGATTTGGGGTAAAATGCTCTGGAATCCTGGCTCCCCTCAGGATTTGGGGTAAAAGGCTCCGGAATCCTGGCTCCCCTCTGGATTTGGGGTAAAATGCTCTGGAATCCTGGCTCCCCTCTGGATTTGGGGTAAAATGCTCTGGAATCCTGGCTCCCCTCAGGATTCGGTCTAAAAGGGGCTTCTCCAGACCAAAACACCCAGGCAATAATTCCCATTTCCCCCCATCAAGGGAACCCTGCTCCGGGCAGAAAGGGATCCAAGGCAAGGAGTGAAGCTCTCCCAGCCGCTTTTCCAGCCCCAAATCCCGAGGGAATGAAAGCTGTGGGAATGTCCCTGCAGGGGCTTTTCCCAGCCCTTACCAGTGTGGGTTTTCATGTGCTCGTCGAAGTACTGCTTCATGTTGAAGTCCTTGCCACACCACTGGCACATGAACTGCTTGTGCCCGATGTGGATGCTCATGTGGGAGCGCAGCTGGTACTTGTACTGGAACCTCTCGTCGCAGTTCTGCCGGGAAAAAACGGGAATTCCGGGAATTCCGGGCATTTGGGAAGCTGGGAGCCAGCCCTGGAGGGGCTGGGCAGCAACAGCTCAGGAAAAAGAAGGGATGGAAATGATTCGCTGAGGGCTGGAATGAAGGTTTGGATCGGGAGGGTGGAAGGGCTGGGAATGTGTGGGAACAGCTGGAATTGTGTGGGAACAGCTGGGATTGTGTGGGAACAGCTGGGATTGTGTGGGAACAGCTGGAATTGTGTGGGGACAGCTGGGATTGTGTGGGGAAAGATGGAATTTTATGGGAATAGCTGGAATTGTGTGGGGAACAGCTGGGATTGTGTGGGAACAGCTGGAATTGTGTGGGAACAGCTGGGATTGTGTGGGAATAGCTGGAATTGTGTGGGGACAGCTGGGATTGTGTGGGGAAAGATGGAATTTTATGGGAATAGCTGGGATTGTGTGGGAACAGCTGGGATTGTGTGGGAACAGCTGGAATTGTGTGGGGAACAGCTGGGATTGTGTGGGAACATCTGGAATTGTGTGGGAACAGCTGGAATTGTGTGGGAACAGCTGGAATTGTGTGGGAACAGCTGGGATTGTGTGGGAATAGCTGGAATTGTGTGGGGACAGCTGGAATTGTGTGGGAACAGCTGGGATTGTGTGGGAACAGCTGGGATTGTGTGGGGAAAGATGGAATTTTATGGGAATAGCTGGGATTGTGTGGGAACAGCTGGGATTGTGTGGAGAACAGCTGGAATTTACCCCATGGATTTATCCCATGGATTTACCCCATGGATTTAACCCCTCAATCCCCACAGAGACCCCAGCGGAGGAGCTGTGCCGGCACCACCCCTCGGTGATGGGAATTCCCAAACTCTGACGGAACCGCCCCCGCTCCGGCCCATCCCAGGCCATTCCCGGTTTCCCGGGGCCGTTCCGGGCCGGAGCAGCCTCACCTCGCAGCGGAAGGGCTTCTCCCCCGAGTGCTGCAGCGAGTGCACCTTCAGGGACATGCTGCGCTTGAAGGACTTGCCGCAGGTCTCGCAGGTGAAGGGCATGTCCTTGGTGTGCGCTGCGGAGGGCAAATCCCGGGAAAAGCAAATCCCGGGAGAACGGCGTGGAGCGGCGCTGCCGAGGCTCCCACGCCCTCGTTATTGACACCTCGCCACGCGGTTTATGTTCCACACGTTATCTTAATTCCCCCGGTTATTTTAATTCCCCCGATTAATTCAGTTCACCAATAATTTTAATTTCCCCCCCCAATAATCTCAATTTTCCCCCCAGTAATTTTAATTTCCCCCCCAATAATTTAAATTTTCCCCAAATAATTTCAATTCCCCAATAATTTAAATTTTCCCCAATAATTTCAACTCCCCAATAATTTCAATTCCCCCCAATGATTTCAACTCCCTGATAATTTCAATTTCCCCCAATGACTTTATTTCCCCTGGTAAATTTAATTTTCCCTGAATATTTTAATTCCCCTGAATATTTCAATTTCCCCCAATGACTTTATTTCCCCTGGTAAATTTAATTTTCCCTGAATATTTTAATTCCCCTGAATATTTCAATTTCCCCCAAGGACTTTAACTCCCCTGGTAAATTTAATTTCCCCTGATAATTTTAATTCCCCTGAATATTTCAATTTCCCCCAATGACTTTAATTCCCCTGGTAAATTTAATTTTCCCTGAATATTTTAATTCCCCTGAATATTTCAATTTCCCCCGATGACTTTAACTCCCTCAGTGATTTTAATTCCCCTGATAATTTTAATTCCCCTGAATATTTCAATTTCCCCCGATGACTTTAACTCCCCTGATAATTTTAATTCCCCTGAATATTTCAATTTCCCCCGATGACTTTAACTCCCCTGATAATTTTAATTCCCCTGAATATTTCAATTTCCCCCAATGACTTTAACTCCCCTGATAATTTCAATTCCCCTGAATATTTGAATTTCCCCCGATGACTTTAATTCCCCTGATAATTTCAATTTCCCCCGATGACTTTAACTGCCCTGATAATTTCAATTCCCCTGATAATTTCAATTTCCCCCGATGACTTTAACTCCCCTGATAATTTCAATTCCCCTGATAATTTCAATTCCCCGCGGTGATTTGACTGCCCGGTAATTTGGATTTCCCCTGCCAGCCACTCACCAACCATGTGTTTGCGCACGTGGGCCATGGTGTAGAACTTCTTCTCGCAGATCTCGCAGGAGAATTTCTTCTCGGCGTAGCCGTGCACGATCTTGATGTGCTCGTGGAGGGACCAGAGCTTCTTGAAGGATTTGTTGCAGGACACGCACTGGGCGACACAGAGGGGAGCCGGGTTAGGGGAAACTGAGGCTGGGAGCGCCAAAAAAGGGCCCAAACGGTGAAAAAAGTGCCCGAGATTGTGGATTTGGGGGGTTACACCTGGGAGGAGGCAGTGAGAATGGATTTTGGGATTACACCTGGGAGGAGGCAGTGAGAATGGATTTTGGGATTACACCTGGGAGGAGGCAGGGGGAATGGATTTTGGGATTTACTCCAGAGGGGAGGCAGTGGGAATGTGGATTTTGGGATTACACCTGGGAGGAGGCAGTGAGAATGGATTTTGGGATTACACCTGGGAGGAGGCAGGGGGAATGGATTTTGGGATTTACTCCAGAGGGGAGGCAGTGGGAATGTGGATTTTGGGATTACACCTGGGAGGAGGCAGTGAGAATGGATTTTGGGATTATTCCTGGGAGGAGGCAGTGGGAATGTGGATTTTGGGATTACAACTGAGGGGGGGCAGTGGGAATGGATTTTGGGATTACACCTCAGAGGAGGCAGTGGGAATGTGAATTTTGGGATTTACACCTGGAAGGAGGCAGTGGGAATGTGGATTTTAGGTTTTACACCTGGGAGAAGGCAGTGAGAATGGATTTTGGGGATTTACACCTCAGAGGAGGCAGTGAGAATGGATTTTGGGATTACACCTGGGAGGATGCAGTGGGAATGAATTTTGGGATTTACACCTGAGGGAGGCAGTGAGAATGGATTTTGGGATTACTCCTGAGTGGGGGGCAGGCACTGCTGGTGTTCCGGTGCCTCCTGATCCCCAAAATCCAACAGCACGGGAGGGGCACGGGGACAGCTCCACAGGGCCTGGGAGAGTCCGGCCCTGGAGAGGGAAAATCCAAACCCTTGGACAGGGAAAATCCAAACACTTTGTGAGAAGAATCCAAACCCTTGCAGAGGGAAGGATCCAAACCCTTGGCGTGGGAAAATCCAAACATTTTCAGTGAGAAGGATCCAAACCCTTGGAGTAGAAAGAATCCAGACCCCCTGGAATGAGAAGGATCCAGACTCTTGGAGGGCAAAGAATCCAAACCCTTGGAGTGGGAAAATCCAAACCCTTGGAGAGGGAAGATCCAAACCCGTGGTGCAGAAAAAAATCCAAACCCTTGGAGCAGAAAGAATCCAAACTCTGGAGAGGGAAGAATCCAAACTCTTGGTGAGATAAGAATCCAAACCCTTGGAGTGGGAAAATCCAAACCCTTGGAGTGAGAAAATCCAAACTCCTGGAGAGGGAAGAACCCAACAGAGCTGGATGAGGCCGACACTGTAAATTCCCAAAATCCCATCCAGCCCTTCCCAAATGCAGGTGGGCCAGTCCAGGCTCTCCCATCCCTCTGGATCTCTGTGGGAAGCAGCTCCCATCCCGCCGGACGCTCCGGGATCAGCTCCTCCTGCCGCGCTCTCTGCGTTCACTGAAGGTCCAAAGTGGCACTGGAGGGTGAGAATTCCTTCCCAAAACTCCTCTGGGATGTCCAGGGAATCGCCCCCGCCAGGATTTCAGGCAGCTCTTCCTTTTCCCAGCAGCTCTTCCCAAAAACTTCCTTAAAAATTCCGTGTCCGGTGCGGAAATTCCAGGTGGAAGTCCCGGCGCGCGAGGAAACCGGATCAGCTCCAGCTGGGAGGGCACGGGGAGGAGCTGTGCTGCTCCGGGGATTTTTTGGGATGTTTGGGGTTTTTTGGGAGAGCTCCACTTCCCAGCCCACCCATTCCCACCCTTCCCCCACCGTCGGGAGGGCTGGGTGCTGATTGATGAATTAATTAATCCGTTCTGCTCGTCAGGAGCTGCGCTCCTCAGCGGGTTTGGGAATTCTGCTGCTTGGGAGGGCAAAAAATTCCGGGAGAGCAAAGAAATTCCAGGGAAGCATCCCCAAAATGCTCGGATTGACAGAGGAAGGAGCCCGGGGAGGGGCCAAGCCCACCCCAGAATTCAGGATTTAAATCCCAGCACAGAGCTCATGGTGACGACAGAAACCGGGTGAAGGTGGAAAAAGCAGAAATCACCTGGAAAAACAGATTTATTCCATCCCCAGGATGGAAAACCGGGAGGAGCCAGCCTTGGTTCTCCTTTCAATCCGATATTAAACCAGTTTTATTCCAGGACAAAGCTCCCCCTTGACACATTTAACCCCGAATTAAGGGAAATTTTTAATTTTCCCTCAATCCTATTGGCAACTGGGATAAAACCACAGCAACAGGCAGCTGGAAAACGCATCCCAAAGGTCAGGACAGAACAAGAATTGCTGGATTTAGTCTTGGATATTGAGGACCTGAAGGTGACTCTCAGTGCTGCTGGCACTGGGACGTCTCTGGACCAGATTCCTCTGAATTTAAATCATAATTTCTATAATTCCTCCTTTTCTTGTCACTTTTGGACGCACGTGTAGATGGATACAGGATATTTCACCATTTTATGTGTTCAAAATATTCACAAATTCCTGATTACATTTTTAATTCCTGCTTAAATTTTTTGCTGTGAATGAACCCCCTGCATGCTGGGGCATCTCTTGAATTCCCATTTAAACCCTCCCTGCTGCACTGAATTTGTCAAATATTTCTTTCAAAAGCTGCAAAAATGAAATTTATATTAATAAATCCTTCCTTGAGCTGAAACTTATGGGGAAAAAAAAAAAAAAAAAAAAGCAGCCCAGAGCTACACAGAGCTGGGAAAAGAGCTTGGAAAAGAGAAATTGCAATAAATATTCCACGTCTCCCACGCTGTGGGAGCTGAGGATCAACCCAGTTCAGCATTGAAAGCAAACAAACAATGAAAAATATTCAATCCTTGCGCTCCAACTCTCACACAAAAAACCCTCCTTGCCCTACAAATTCCAGCTGCCCAGAAATCCAACCGGAGCCGCTGCTGCTGGCAGGATTTCTGGGGGAGGTGGGTGAAAATGAGGCCAAAAAAGCAGATTTGGGGTGCCAGGGAAAGCAGCAGTGCCCTGGCATGGAGGGACCAGGAGCTCTGGAGTTCTTCCACAGCTCCCAAAACCTCCCAGCAGAGCTGCTCCTCCTACTCCTGGGAGAAATCAGCACTGCTGGGGAGAAAAAATTGAGATTTTTGTGGTTTGGGGGAGATTTTCTGGTGTTTCCTGCCGGGGAAGGGGCAGGCTCGGGGTGCAGGTGCTGAATTCCAACCCTTGGGAACCACTCTGGGAATTCCCGTGGTCTCAGAGGAGTTTAAAGCCCATTTTAACCCCAGCTCAGATCCTGACTTTAGGTGAAAAAAAAAACCACCAAAAAACCCCAAAAAACCCAACCAAAAACCCAAAACCAAAACTGCTGCTTCCCTGGGATCTCACAGCTTTCCCATTCCAGGCAATCCCTGGAATTCTCTGCCCTGGAAACCTCACCTGGCCACCGTGGGACAGTACTTCCAGACACTGGAATTCCAGACTGGAATTCTAAACTCAGTGAGAGCTGCGGTGCTCGGCAGGAGCAGGAGGAGGATTTACCACAGAACTTCGGATTTTTGGGACCAGTTACTCCAGATTCCGACCCAGCTCAAGGAGCTTTGTGTTCCCAACTCACAGTTTACTCCTGGAGTAACTGCTCAGAGCAGCTGAGCACTCTTTTCCCTGCCATCCCCTCCTTTTGGGAGACCCCGGAATGTGGGAGAAGGCAGAGCCCAGGCCCGGCTCAGCACCCGGGGCCGTGCAAAATGAGATTTATTTTTTTTTCCTCCCCCGTGAAGCGTCCACCAGGCGGATCCAGGGCACGCCAGGAGGTGTGGGGACCTGGCCAGCAGGCGAGCAGACCTACCTGGATGTTTTTTTCACAGTCAGTTTGCTGGTGGAGGGACAGCTCACTCTCTAGCACAAATTTCTTCCCACATTTGTCGCAGATCTGCATCCGCCTGTGGGTGACGTTCATGTGCTTCTCCAGGTACCAGCGTGTGTTAAACACCCTGGGGCACTTCTCACAGGTCAGAGTCTCCTTCTCTTCACACTTGGATTTCTGCACAGGTGCCTTGGGCTCCTTGGCAGCTTTCTTCTTGCGCTTGGGGGGCTCCGCGCTCTTCCTGCGCCCCCGCGTCGCTCGGGGCGCCGGGGAGGCGGCGGCGGCCGCGGCGGAGGCGGCTCTCCTGCTTCTCCTCTGGCCAACACTGACCTTCTCCACTCTCTTCTCCTTTTTCTTCTGCCTCTCATTCTCCTCGTAATCATTACTGTCTTCCGTGGCCTCTTCCCCACTGTCACCCTCCTCTTCCTCACTGCTGCTCTTAAGGACAGCAGTCTCTTTGGACTGGGAGGGGACACCCTTCTCCCCTTTGGACACATTTAAGGTTTGGTTGTTAAGGTTTACCTCCACTATAATCTGCTCCCTTTTGTAAGTCACTTCATCTTCCTCCTCTTCCTCCTCCTCAGAGTCGTCAGAGTTTTCCCTGTCTTCTTTCACAGCCCGGACCTCTCCTACCGCTCTGCTCTCCCTGAAAAACGGCTGCTCCTCCCTCTCGTGGAGGTGGCCCTTGCTCACTTTGCTGTCCACCAGCACCGAGAAGGGGCTCCCTGACTCCCTCTTGTACACCTTGGTGGACAGGTCGAGCTCCTGGCTGGGGTAGAAGGCGGGCGGCCCCTCCTGCGCCATGCCGGCCCCGGGGGGCTCCCCCTTGGCTGCCTGGCTCATCTGGGGGGGCTCATGGGGCGCCCTCCGTCCCGCGGGGCTGCGGCTCGCGGGGGCTGCTCCGGCCCGGCGCCTCTTCCATCGGAGCCCGGCGGGGTCGGGGGTCCTGGCTGGGCTGGGGGTCGGGATCACGGCAGGGCCAGGGCGGGGGGGGATCTTCGGCAGCAAGCGGAGCCCTCCAGCATCTTATCTGCAAGAGAGAGACACGGAGAGAGCGGCGTCAGCGGGGAACGGCGGGGGCTGCTCTGCGGGGACAGCCCGGGACAGCCCGGGGGATAGCCCGGGACAGACCGGGGACAGCACCGGGACAGCTGGGGGACAGCCCGGGATAGCCCGGGGGATAGCCCGGGACAGACAGGGGGCTGCTCTGCGGGGACAGCCCGGGATAGCCCGGGACAGACAGGGGGCTGCTCTGCGGGAACAGCCCGGGATAGCCCCGGGGATAGCCTGGGACAGCCCAGGGACAGCCCCGGGACAGCCCAGGATAGCCCAGGGACAGGCCGGGGGACAGCCTGGGATAGCCCAGGTCAGTTTGGGACAGCCTGGGGGCAGCCTGGGGCAGCCCGGGGACAGCCCAGGATAGCCCAGGTCAGTTTGGGACAGCCTGGGGCCAGCCTGGGCCAGCCCAGGACAGCCCGAGATAGCCCGGGGGACAGCCCGGGACAACCTGGGGACAGCCTCCCTGAGGAGCTGAGGGTGCCAAAGGGAGGGACACACAGCGGGGAGCAGAATTCCCAGCAGGAATTCCCAGCAAGGAATACTCTCCATCCACCAGAGATAACCACAACTATTCCTCCTGGATTTTTGGGAGCACTGACAGCTCCACAAACAGCAAAATCCAGCAAGGAATACTCTCCATCAACTGCTCCACAAACAGCAGGGAGCAGGAGAATTCCCAGCAGCAGGCTCACAGGGAATGGAGATCCAGCAAGGAACACTCTCCATCAACCAATCCTCCTGGATTTTTGGGAGCACTGACAGCTCCACAAACAGATTGGCAGGAGATTCCCAGGGAATGAAAAGCCAGGCAATGAATACTCTCCATCCACCAGAGATAATCACAATCATTCCTCCTGGATTTTTGGGAGCACTGACAGCCCCACAAAGAGCAGGGATCAGGGCTGGCAGCAGATTCCCGAGGAGGGGAAATCCAGGCAAGGGATGTTCTCCACCCCCCAGACCAGCACAGCTGTTTCTCCTGGGTTTGTGGGAGCCCTGCTCTGCCCCACAGACACGGGGCACACCCACCCCAAAACACCCCGGATCCCCCAGCCCATCCTCCAGAGCCACATTCCAACAAGGGAGGAATTCCCTGAGGAATTCCCTGAGGAATTTCAGCGGAGCTGTTCTCACCTCCAGCACTAGACCAGGCCGGGAACACCCCGGAGATGCTGGATTTTGAGGGATTTGAGGAATTCCTCCTTTGTCTCTCCCTCCCTTCCCCCAGCTCCTTAATCCCCAGGGCACAGTTTTGCCCATCCAGGTTTCCCGGGCGGTTTTCCCAGCTGGAATTTGCCCGGGACTTTGCTGCCACTTCCTCCTGCAGGAAGCGCCACGTGTTCCCTCATGGACACAAAGCCGTCAATCCCTCACGTTTCTCTTTTTTTCTTTTTCTTCCCACCGGGACAATTCCAGTTTGGGAGCTGGGGATGGCAACGGCGAGCCCAAAGTTTTGGGCTGGGCTGATCCCATCGGGAACAGCCTGGGAATTCCTGAGCTATACCCAGAGCTAAAGCTGGGATCAGAGGGTGCAGGGGAGAATTAAGGACAGGGACACCCCAGGATGGGATAAAGGGACAGCAAATCCCACCCAGGAGCACCTTCCATGATCCCAGAGCGCTCCAGCCTGGCCCGGGACACTTCCAGGGATGGAGCAGCCACAGCTTCCCCGGGAATTCCATCCCAGCCCGGAATTCCTGCCCAAAATCCACCCAATCCTCCTCTCTTCCAGAGATTCTTGTGTCATCGTTTCTGTTCCACCAGAATTTCCCTGCCTTGGGAGTGAATTTTAACTGGACAGGAGATGAAGTAACCAGTGCCTGAATAAGTAATATTAATTATTAATAACAATAAAGAGAATCTTTGTGAAGTGGCACACTGGGGAAAGAAAGGGAAAAAATAACCAGTGCGATGATGAACTTCATTAAAACACTCAAGCACTTCTCCGGGGTTTCCAAATTACTCCAAATTAATTTCCTGGAGGTGCCTGGCAGCGACGGCAGCCTCAGCAGCACAGCAGGGCCCATTCCCACTGCTCCATCCTCAAATCCCACAGGAAATCCCGGGAGATGGGCTGCTCATTCTGGACTGTGGGCACAACCCACATTCAGATGGACAAAGCTATAAAAAATTATGAAATCAACTGGTTTTGGCCAGATGGAATTCCCAATCCTACACCCAGGAAGCTGTGGGAAGGATGAATCCCAGTTTAGCGTTTTCTTTGAGTGGGATGGATTATTCAGGAGCTCAGGAAATTCCCAGTTCCGTGTAGAAAATACCTGATTATTTCCTCATCATATCAGGCATCTCTAGGAAGCTGCAGAAGGAAATCAGGAATTCCACTGCACAGCCAGGAAAGCACAAAACTTACCAGGAAAAGGAAATTTCACCTTTTCCCCCATTGACCAAACAGCAAAAAATTCCTGCCAATATTTCACCTTCACTCACTAAAGGGATATTGTGTGTAAAAAAACCCCTTTTTATCAAGAGGTACTACCTCAAATCAAGCCCACAGTGGAGTTTATTCTGAATTATCAAAGCTGTTTGCTCTGAAAACCACTTCACTCTGCAGCATCAGCGGCTACTGTGGCTTTGAACCTTTCACTGCCACCCTCAAGGGACCCACAACTTCCAAAACCATTATTTAAATAAAAAACAAATCCCTCCTTGGCCATTTAGTACAAACAGCAGCTCTGAAATACTGCCCTAAAAACGCTCTTAAAACACATTTCCTCCCCACTTTTAAATTTCTACTCCCAAAGCAGCGTTTGGGTGTTTTTAATCCCAAAGCACCCAAGGGTTTTGTTGTTGTTTTAAAGGTGAATTTAATTTTGTCAAGGCAGATTTTTCCACAGACCGAATTCCAGTCACGCTGCCAAATGAGAGATGCAGGCCGCGATTAAGATGTAAAAAGGAAACAAGAGTTTCAAAGCGATTTTTGATGCTTATCAAACGCCAAACCTGGGGAATATCTGCAGCAATCAAAGGTTTGCAAAGACTCTGAGGCGAAAAGAAAAGCTCGAGCTCTGAAGAAAATAAAAGAAAAGCACAATTTGCAGACAAAAGAGTGGGTGGAGGAAGCTGGTGAGTGTGTGGGAGCAGCTTCACACCGAACTTCTGAAGAAAAACCGCAATTTTTGGTGTTACCGGCGCTAAAAATAGAGAGATTTGGGCTCGGCCCGGCCTAGGCCCGGCTCGGGGAGTGGGGAAGGAAAAGGTGAGGAAAAACTGAGGGAAAAATGGGAAACTGAGGGAAAAGTGGGGAAAACTGAGGGGAAAGTGGGAAAACTGAGGGGAAAGTGGGGAAAACTGAGGGGAAAGTGGGGAAAACTGAGGGGAAAATGGGGAAAACTGAGGGGAAAGTGGGGAAAACTGAGGGGAAAGTGGGGAAAACTGAGGGGAAAGTGGGGAAAACTGAGGGGAAAGTGGGGAAAACTGAGGGGAAAGTGGGGAAAAGTGAGGGGAAAGTGGGGAAAACTGAGGGGAAAGTGGGGAAAACTGAGGGAAATTGGGATTTCAGGAGAAGGTAAGGGTGTGAGGGAGCAGGATTTGAGGAAAAGTGAGGAATAGCTGAGGAAAAACTGAGGGTGTGAGGGAAAAACTGAGGGAAAACTGAGGGTGTGAGGGAAAAATCTAGGGTAAGAGGGAAAAATCGAGGAAAACTGAAGGTAAGAGGGAAAATTTAAGGAAAAACTGAGGGTGTGAGGGAAAAATACAGGAAAAACTGAGGGTGTGAGGGAAAAATTGAGGAAAAACTGAGGGTGAGAGGGAAAAATTGAGGAAAAAGTGAGGGTGTGAGGGAAAATTTAAGGGGAAAAAAAAAAAAAAAAAAACAACCAAAACTGAAAATCTGTTTTTAAGTGGGGAAGTTTTGTCTCCCAGAGCCGCACTCCGGTGCTTTTGCATTTCCATGGGAAGTGCTGGAGCTGCCTGAGCCCATGGAAATGCAAAACAAATGCAAAATAAATGTAAAATAAAGCGCTGAGTGCTGCTAACGACCCTATTCCCATTCCCAAAGCTCGGGACCCACCCGAGCAGCTCAGCAGAGCCTCAAATCATCAGGAAAATGAGAAATCCCATTTACTGGGAATGGTGCTGGAGCAGCATTCCCAATGCCTGCGGGAAAACAGGGACATCAGAACCCTCCTGGGATTCCCAGATTCCCTTGGAACAGCTTTTCCTTCCATTCCAGAGAGCCCTGGGGAAGAGGGGATAAATCCTATAAATCCTGTAATTCCAGAATTTACACAATTCTGTGTTCCCACCGCACCTGACCCTTTTTTTCCAGCTTTTTTCTTTAGCATTCCTAAAATAACCAAGGGTAGGGGCAGGAGAGCCTGGGCAGGGACACAAAACCCTGGGGAAGAGGGGATAAATCCTGTAAATGCTGGAATTCCAGCTCCCACCTCATCCCGCTGCTTTTTGGCCATTCCCAAAATAACCCGGGCTGGGTATTTTGCTGACTAAGCAGGCTGCACATTTTTATTTTCATTTTTATTTCCCCCTCCACTCTGTCTGGAGCTGGGAATTTCCTTCCACGTGTTCCACAGGCTCCTGGAAAATCAGATTCCCAAATCCCAGAAAAACACCTATGAAATCCTGCCACTAAAAGTGAAAAACCACGAGGAAGAGCCCCTCAGGGTTTTCCCATTTTTCCAGAGGAACAATCAGTCTGGCTGCATCCAGATTTTTGGGAGACACAAAGCCTTTCCAACCAGCGGTTCCTGGATTTTTTTCAAGCATTATCTCCATGAGAAATGCGTTCCAGAGGTTTCCATCTGGGAATTCAGCATTAAAATCCCTCGGATTTTGCAATAAACGAGTGGTGTTTTATTGAATCTAAAGGAGTTTGAGATCTAACAGCCTCAAACTCAACGTTTTTCTCAAAGTAGAAAAAAAAAAAATCTTAAAATAACTTCGAGCTTTTTACCCTCAAATCACAACTCCAGGCTCTTCCCACCACCTGAAATACCTAAAAATTAAAAACATTGTGACTGAATTAGGAAATTCCAGGTATTCCAATCTATTCCTACATCTTTTAATGCAAAACAAACAAACAAACAAACAAAAAAACCCACCAAAAAAACTGAAAATAAGATTAAAACACATCCAGATGGTTCCCTGGTTCACATTTTCCATTTGTCACTTATCTATATTTGATCATTTTTAGATGAAAAAAAAAAAGCTTTTCATGACCATATTAAAAGGTCTTTTAACCCTTTAAATTTGTAAAATTGTCCAAATAAATGCCAAAATTCCTCTTTTTCCTTTAAAACCTCTTATTTTCATCCCTCTCTGGTGATGTATCTTCAGGAAAACTAAAGCTGCACTACGATTTTATACAGATTTTATTTCAATTATGGCACTTCCCATTGAGCACCGCTGACCCCGAGGTCCAGGAACGGTGGAAGCTCCAAAAAGGAAATCTGTCATCAAGATCTCTTGCCCAAAATTAGCATTTTTCCCCCCAAAGAGGCCCCGGAGGTGTCTCTGTGTCCTTGGATATGCAGAGGTGTAAATGAAGTGTGAATACCCTGCCTCAAAGCCACCTTGGAATTCCTACCTGGACATTTCACCGGCAGGAAAAATCCTATTTCTAGGGGGGAAAAAAATCCCTATTTCCAGGGGAAAAGAAATCCATTTCCAAGGGGAAAAAACACCCATTTCCAGGGGAAAAAAAAAAAAAATCTCATTTCTGGAGGGGAAAATTCCCGTTTCTAGGGGAAAAAAAAAATCCCATTTCCAAGGGGTAAAAAATCCTATTTACAGAGGGGGAAATCCCATTTCCAGGAAAAAAAAAAAAAATCCATTTCCAAGGGGAAAAAAACCATCCATTTCCAAGAGGGAAAAATCCCATTTCTGGGGGAAAAAATCCCATTTCCAGGGGAAAAAAAATCCCATTTCCAAGGGGAAAAAAATCCCATTTCCAAGGGGAAAAAAAACCCCATTTGCAGAGGTGGAAAATCCCATTTCCAAAGAGAGCAGGCCCAGCAGAAGGTGCTGGAAAAGCTGCCGGGAATTGCTGGGAAAATCCCAGTGCGAAACCTCCCGAGGGAAGGGTGTCGGGAAGGGCAGGAGCTGCTGCTGGCACCTGCCAGGGTTTCACTCCCTGCTTTTTATTTATTTAATTTTTTTTTTCCTCTCCAGGGAGGAGCAGCCCACAAAATTCCAGGTCCCAAAGCAGCTGGAAAACGATGGGAATTTGGGAATTGGGCCTGGGAGTTTGGGGTTGGAGGGAAGTCTGTCTCTCGTGCTGTGCTGACTGGCAGAAAAACAGGAATTCTGCCCCCAAATCCTGGGAAAACTCCCTGAAAAGGCACAAATTGGGGTGGAATTTGCCTCGTTTCTATGGGGACGTGTTAAAAAAAATCAGGTTTTGATTTAAATGCTCTTTGAGGCATCAAAGCCCTGACAGATCCCACCCAAAACACCCCTTGGGTCCAGATTTTTAAATTTTGCCCCAACCCAGGAGCTGCTGGAAGGGATTTTAAGGCCTTGTGTTTACAGTTGGGAACGAGGCACTGGGATCCAGGGAAGAATGGGTTAAAAAACCCGCTTTTTTGGGGGAAAACACTGGGAAAATTCAACCTCACATTCCCGTGAGGGAGCTCAGGACAGAGCAGGGCGATCTCACCTGGATCTGCTTTAATATATAAAGGGTGAAACTTCAGGAGAATAAAATGAACTTTGCAGGACAAAAAAATCCACATTTTTCCCTCATTACTGTGGGGGAGAAACCTCCAAATACTCACTTAGTAAAATTCTGAAAGGACAAACAGCACAGATCTAGCAAAATGCAAATGAATGCTGTTTTGAAAAGTAAAATTATCTTTAAAAATTGACTTAATCTCCCTTTTAGAGGTCCTGGATCTCGCAAGGAGAGAGCAGAGCAGGCTGAGAGTCTGTGCTGAAGGAACTGAACCAAGAAAAGGAAAATATTATATTTTATACGCCATGCATCATACAATATATGACAAATTATAAAGAATATAATACATAATATATAGTATATAATGTGTAATATATTATCTCTCTAATAAATTATATATTAACATGTAATATGCAAAATATAATGCTATATATTAAATAATAATAAAATAATTATTGACAGAATATCAGAGAAATCTCCCTCTCCTCAGCTGCCTGCTGCCTCTTTTCAGTTCTGCCTCTTCCCTTTTTTTATGGAACCAGGAATAAATTGAATTATTTTTTTGGCCAGGCCCCTGAGAGCTGCAGAGAGAAATAGGTCAGCGAGGAGAGGAGTTTTGTAAGCACCTGAAATCCACCTGTGCCATCCCAGGTGTGCTCTGGGCACGTCCCTGCTCCTCCTGTTTACTGCAAAAATCCATCTCGGAGCTCTGGGAATCCTCCCCAAGGCGTTCCCACAGGGAATCTCCTGCTCTGAGCCCAAAAGGGGTCTCTGGATAGATAAAAACTTTACATTTTTAGGTGAAGTTGCAGCTCTCGGGGTAAAATCCCCGCATTTCGTGACTCTGGCAGAGAGGAGGAAAGCACAGCACCCCAATATCTTCTATTTTTTGGATGATTTAGCCCCATTTCCTCCCTTCCCACAGCAAGATTTCCTCTGAAAACATCACTCAAAGGCTCCCTGTGGCATTATTAGATAATAAAGTCAATGAAACCCTTCAAAACTCACAATCACCTCCAACACCAAAGCATCTTCTGATCAGATCAATATTCCAAAGGTGTTTTACCAAACAATCCCAGGGGTTTAATTCCTGCAAATCCCATTCCTGCAGCAGAAAATAAAAATTCCAAAGCAGCCCTTGACCCCCTGGCAGCCCAGGAAACACAACAGCTTAGCTGGAAAAACCAAAAAAGCCGTCATGAATTTGCACTTTTCTTTCACACAGCCTCTGGAAAAGCTCTCGGAATCCCGTCCCTGTTTGCCCTGCCGGTTTGTACCAAGATTTTGGGATCACATCTGGAATTCCTGCCCGGGGCAGGGATGGGCTCCGCATCTCTCCAGGCTGCAGGAGATGGGGTAAGGTAAAAACCCACAAAAGCAGCAAAGAAAATCATGCAGGTAGGGAGGTGTAAAACCAGGCTAAATTATCAGGTGTGATAAACACGAGGGAAATGATCAGATATCAGAGACACAAAGCCCTTTGTAAAAACACACTTGGCAACCCCACAGCCCTTTCGAAACCATCTTAAAAAAATAAAAATAAAATAAAATCCATTTTTTTAGCAGAGATCAGGCGGCGAGGGGGAGAACCAGAACAGAACTTCCAGCTGGGAAGAGCCCGGGTGCTTCCCAAAGCTCATCCCCCAGCGCTGCCGGGAGGAGCAAAAGCTCCCATCCTCACACCCCCGGCACCTCCGGGGCTTCTCCCTCCACCCGCTTCCACCCAGCTCGGCCGCGGTTGAAGCTCTCCGTGCGACCCGGCCAGCCCGAGCAGATGCCGCTGTCGCTGCCCCGCACCGGGACACCCAGAGCGGCGCGGAGGGCGCTCAAAAACCACGGCCAAAATCCCAACCCCGGGGCGCACGCAGCGCACCGCGAGCCGGGAGCGCAGGGAAAAGGGGAAAAGAGCTGAAGGAAAAGGCTGCGAGCGAGAGGAACCCCCCCCAAAAAAAATTCACACCCGGAGCACGGTACCGGGCACCGCCGCCGAGCCCCCGAGCCGAGCGCGACCCCCGGGGGGCACCGGCCGGGCACGCTCCGCGTCCCGAGCTCAATCCCGCAGGAATGCGGGGCTGGGACAGAGACCCCCGAGCCCCGGGAGAGCCCCGGGGCTGGGACAGAGCCCCCCGAGAGCCCCGGGGCTGGGACAGAGACCCCCGAGAGCCCCGGGGCTGGGACAGAGACCCCCGAGAGCCCCGGGGCTGGGACAGAGACCCCCGAGAGCCCCGGGGCTGGGACAGAGACCCCCGAGCCCCGGGAGAGCCCCGGGGCTGGGACAGAGACCCCCGAGAGCCCCGGGGCTGGGACAGAGACCCCCGAGAGCCCCGGGGCTGGGACAGAGACCCCCGAGCCCCGGGAGAGCCCCGGGGCTGGGACAGAGACCCCAGACCCCCGGGAGAGTCCCGGGGCTGGGACAGAGACCCCCGGGAGAGCCCCGGGGCTGGGACAGAGCCCCCAGACCCCGCACAGAGCCCCCCGACCCCCGGGACAGAGCCCCTCGAGCTGGGACAGAGACCGCAGACTCAGCACAGATCCCCCCGACCCCCGGGACAGAGCCCCCGGTAACCGGGCAGAGCCCCCCGAGCTGGGACAGAGCCCCCCAACCCCCGGGAGAGCCCCGGGGCTGGGACAGAGCCCCCAGACTCCCGGGAGAGCCCCCCGAGCTGGGCAGAGGCTCCAAGCCCGGTGGAACTCCCCCGGTACCCGGGCAGAGCCCCGGAGCCCGGGCAGAGCCTCCAAGCCCGGTAGAACCCCCCGATCCCGGGCAGAGCCCCCAGCCCCGGGGGACCCCCCCGGATCCCGGGTCCAGCCCCCGGCCCCCTCCTGCTGCCCGGTGCCGCCGCTGCCCTCCGGGCCGTGGGGCGCCCGTGCCCCGCTCCCCCCGCCGCCCACCGCCGGCCGGGCCTAGCGCTGCTCGGCGGCGCCGCCAGGCCCGGGGCAAGGAAGGGGAAGGGGCCCGGCGGCCGCGCGGCCGGCCCGCACTCACCCAGGCCGGTGCCCTCGGGGCCGCCCCCGCCGCCGTCCATGCCGGGCGGCGCGGGGAGGGGGGCGCGGGCGGGCGCGGCGGCGGAGGGCGGAGGGCAGGGCGGCCGGGGCCCTCCCTCCGTGCCTTCCCTCCGGCCCCTCCGCTCGGCCCCCGAGCTCCGGTGCTGCCCGCCGCCGCCGCCTCGGCGCGGGGCCGGCGCTCGGGCCCAGGCGCTGCCGCCGCGGGCGGACGCGGCTCCCGCTGCCCCTCGGCCGCCGCCGCCGCAGCGCTACGTGGCCGCCGCCGCAGCCGCCGCCGGTCCTCGCGGGGGCGCGCGCGCGCGGGGTTCGGTGAGGCGGAGGTTGGGGGGGGGGGATGGCGGGGGCGCGCCCCGGGGCTGGACCGTGGCGGGGGGGGGGCGGGTTAGAGCGGGAGCGCGGCCGCGCGGCGGCGGGAGCGCGCGCGGGCGAGGCCGCGTTGAAGGTTGCGGAGTGGGGGGGGGGGGTTAGTGAGTGTGCAAGTGCGCGTGTGCGGGGAGGGAGCAGACCGTGCTGCCGAGGGGGGGAAAGGAAAAACCCCCCCCGGTATCCCGGCCCGGGGGCAGCGGGGACGGCAGGAACGCGCGGGCGGGACGGAGGCTGACACACACACACAAACACAGAGAGAGGCGCGGGAGCGCGCACGGGCGGAACGGGGCACCCGCGGGGCGCGCGCGCACCGTGCTGGCGGGGGAGGGCGCCGCGCGCATGCGCCGCCGGGGCCGCGCCCGCCCCTTTCCCGCCGCCGCCGCACCTGAGGCGCGCGGGGCGCAGGTGAGGCGGGGCCGCGGGGCGCATGCGCGGGGACAGCGGCGCGCGCTCGTTACCCCGCGCCGCTAATTAGCGACCGCGCCGTCATTAGCGCCGGCGGTTGTGTGAGGGGCTTGATGCAGCGCCCCGGCTGCCCCTCAGCCCATTGCTAAGCGCGGGTAATCAGCGAGCCCGCCGTTAATTGGCGCGGCCAGGTGAGGCGGGCAGGTGGAGCCCTCACGAAGCTCTCACGGGGCCCTCGGGGCTGCCCCCGGGCGGGGCCGTGCGGGAACCGGTGCCAAGCCCCGGTTCCCGCTTTCTCAAACCTTCCTCTGCCCTTAACACGCCGATAACCGCTGAGCTCCGGCCGGCGGTTCGGGATCGCACCCCGGGCAGCGAAGGCTGTGCCACAAGGAGCACACCTGCGGCAGGTACCCGGTGCCAGGTGTGGGCACCCCGAGCAGCGCAGGCCATGGGACAAGGAGCACACCTGGGCACACCTGTGGCAGGTACCTGGTGCCAGGTGAGGGCACCCCGAGCAGCGCAGGCCATGGGACAAGGAGCACACCTGGGCACACCTGTGGCAGGTACCCAGTGCCAGGTGCGGGCACCCCGAGCAGCACGGGCTGTGCCACAAGGAGCACACCTGCGGCAGGTACCCGGTGCCAGGTGCGGGCACCCCGAGCAGTGTATGCCATGGGACAAGGAGCACACCTGCGGCAGGTACCCGGTGCCAGGTGTGGGCACCCCGATCAGCGCAGGCCATGGGACAAGGAGCACACCTGGGCACACCTGCAGCAGGTACCCGGTGCCGGGTGCGGGCACCCCGATCAGCGCAGGCCATGGGACAAGGAGCACACCTGGGCACACCTGCAGCAGGTACCCGGTGCCGGGTGCGGGCACCCCGAGCAGTGCAGGCCATGGGACAAGGAGCACACCTGGGCACACCTGCGGCAGGTACCCGGTGCCAGGTGCGGGCACCCCGAGCAGCGCAGGCCATGGGACAAGGCGCACACCTGGGCACACCTGTGGCAGGTACCCGGTGCCGGGTGCGGCGGTCCCGCTGCCCCTCGCCGGGCTCCCGCTGCTCTCCGCAGGTGCCGCCTGCCCTGCGCAGCTGCAGAGCCCCGAAAGCGCTGCTGGGCTGCGCAGGAGGCGGCGGCGCTGCCGCGGTTTGGGTCTGGAGCCGTGCAGGAGCCGTGCAGGAGCCGGGCACGGAGCCCGGGACCTCGGGGCTGTGCCAGCTCGGTGATCCCGAATCCTCCACCATCTCCAGCGTGGTTTGCTTCATGGCCTGCAAGTGCCCCCCGCGGCGGAGGGCGCGGGGTTTGGGATCCTGCCAGAACGCCTCAAATGCCAAATTCCAGAGGGTTTGACTTGCTCTGGATCCCTGAGCCTAAACCCCGGAGCTGCCGAGGGTTCTGGGGCTGGCAGAGGCGAAGCTGAGGATGGAGTGGAAGGGGCAGGGCGGGCTGGGGAAGCCCCGGGCGGGATCGGAACGACGCTGCCCCTTCTCCCCCGTGCCCCAGCTGCTCCTGCA
Source organism: Lonchura striata (assembly GCF_046129695.1). Classification (NCBI taxonomy): domain Eukaryota; kingdom Metazoa; phylum Chordata; class Aves; order Passeriformes; family Estrildidae; genus Lonchura; species Lonchura striata. Next base: position 7,938,223 of record NC_134627.1, on the reverse strand, counting down.
GCAGCAGGGGACGCGCTGAGCCAGCCAGAGCTGTCCCTGGCGCTGCTGGAAATGCTCACTGGTCACCCTGCGGTGCCCAACAGCCCTGGGACAGCGTGCTGGGGCAGGGGATGTGCTGGAATTCCCTGCCTTGGAGAGGGGAGGAGGAAGAGTTCTGGGGATTTTTTGTTCCTTGGAAGCTGCATGCGATTCCTCCTTCCCCAAAAGAGAAGAGCCCTGGGCGCTGCTCAAGGATCCTGGGAAGGGAAACTGAGGCACGGGCCGTGCTGGCGCCTCTGCAGCCCAGCCAAGCTCCAGGTTTATCCTCCAGATCTGCTGCTCAGGATGCCCTGCAGCGACGGGAGGGGAAGCAGAAGGGGAACAAAGGGATTTTCCTGCTGGGTTCTGCCACAGGAAGCCCTGGGAGCCACCACGGAGCTTTGAGGCCGTGTCCCCGCAGAGGAGAAGCTGCAGCAGAGGAAATTCCTGTTCCCTTTCCCAATCCAAAGGTACAATTAAAGATTAATTGCCTCCAAGCAGCAGAGCTGGCAGCCAGCAGCATCTCCTGGTGCTGGGGAGTGCTGGCAGCTCCGTGTGGGGCTGCTCCTTTGGGTCCCGGGGATCACGAGTGCACCGTCAGAGCCATGCACAAAAAACAGCAAAAAATTAAATTCCCATTGCTTAGCCTCGCCTTTGTGCCTTTTTTTTTTTTTTTTTTTTTCCTTTTTAAGTTAGGGGTGCAGGATGGGTCCTTGGCTGGGGAACAAACTGGTTTAACTGGAGTCCTTCCTCTGCCCATCTCCCTGGGACCTGGGACATCATTCCTGCTCCCCTCTGTTTTTCCCAGGACATTTTCTGCTGGATCCCCTCAGGTACAAACATGGCAAAGGAAGCCGTGAGGAAACTCCTCCCCACCCCTGCTCTGCCGGAGCTGCTCCAGAGCAGGAATTATCCCGGGTTAGAGCCCTGCCCCACCTGGGGGATGGTTCCAGCTGGCTCCAGGGCAGGAATTGTCCCGGGTTAGAGCCCTGCCCCACCTGGGGGATGGTTCCAGCTGGCTCCAGGGCAGGAATTGTCCCGGGTTAGGGCCCTGTCCCTCCTGGGGTTGCTCCCTGCTGCCCCAGGTGCTCCTGGCAGGTCCCCTCAGCGCTGTCAGTCCCTGCTCAGGGCTGGGGGGAGGCTGAGCACGGAGGCAATGGGCACTTTCGGTTTCCTGTTTGTTTTTGGGGAACAAAAGCCCGGCCCAGCCCTGCAGAGCTCCCGGCCTGGTGGCAAGGAAGGAAAACGAGGGAAAAGCCTCCCAGGAAGCCGAAAGCAGCCTGTGCTGCCATCAAGCACCAAAACCACGGCGCTGCCGAGCCCTTCCCTCCAGCACGGATCAATCCCAGCGATCAGAGCTCAGAGCTGTTTGCAGCATCCAGCTGCAGCTCTGGAGCCACTGCCAGGGGCTCCCGGGGAACCTGGGGAACCTGGGGCGGGGGGAAGGAGCAGAACTCGGGGGGTCCTGGGGGAACCTGGGGGGGAAAAGGGGAGAAAAAAAGGGAAAAAAGTGGGGAAAAGGGGGAAGGAACCTCTGGAAACAGGCACCACAGAAAAAGATGAGAAAAGGGGGGAAAAGGGAACTCCTGGAGAAGAGGGAAAAAGGGAAGCCCTGGAAAAGGGCACCTCCTCCCATCGTTGCCATCACGGTGAGCAGCAAAGCTGCTCCAACTGCCTGGAAAGGGGCAATTCCCAAACCTCACCTTCTGAATTCCCAAATTTTCCTGACCTCCCAAACTCAGAGTCAGTGAAGGCAGCGCCGTGACCGCACAGGGGAGGAACCGCAGGCCTGGCGTCGCGAGCGTTCACTTTTATTTGACTACCATTCCAAAAATTTCCGTTTCCTCCGCGAGGAAATTGCAATGATTTTTCTTTTTCCTTTTTCCTCTCCATTTCCCCCTCATTTTCTCTCTGTTTTTCTTGGTGTTTGTGTCCGGCCGGGCTCACTGGGGCAGCTGCAGCAGCACGGACTGCCCCGAGGGCAGGTAGGTGATGTTGCGGGAGCGCGAGAGCTGGTAGGCGATGTCCTCGGCCGCCTCCAGCTTGCGCAGCTCGATCAGCCCGTCCCCCGCCGTGGCCAGCGAGTTGGCAATCAGCTCCGCAGCCTTGGAGTCGCCCTCCGCGGAGATCACGGCCGCCTTCTTCTGCTGCTCGGCCTGCGGGACAGCGGGGAACGGGATGGACGGACGGACGGAGCTTCCCCCAGCCCGGGCCAGCCGAACGGGTTGGGGTTTGGGGGCTGCTCTTGAAACTGGGGATAAAAAATAACCCGCTTCCCTACTGTGGGAAAAGGAAAAAAGGCAATTTCGAGCTGAGTTTTGGTGATTTTCGGTCTGTCCGTCCCACCCGGGGATCCCCGTTGTTCAGCATTCCCTGGGGATGCTCCTGAACCCAGAGGTGTGCAGTCAGCTGAAACGTGAGCTGACACGAGAGATGGACACCCCACTCTGCTGCTGGAGACCCCCAGAGATGATCCAGGGTGGATCCAAGCAGGGGGGAGCCCAGAGCAAACTGAGCACGGCTGCAATCAGCACTGTGGGGCAAGGAGGAGCCTTCTCCAGCCGGGCTCACGTTGGATATCAGGGAAAATGGCACAGGATATTCAAGGAAAAAAACCCTGGAGAGGTTTTTCCTTGTGTCCCCCAGAGATGATCCAAGCAGGGATGAGCCCAGAGTGACCACGGCTGCAATCAGCACTGTGGGGTGGAAGGAGGAGCCTCCTCCAGCTGGGCTCACGTTGGATATCAGGGAAAACAGCACAGGATATTCAAGGAAGAAGCCCTGGAGAGGGAAGGGGAGAGCAGAGCAATCCCAAACCCCGGGAGCAGCAGCAGTACCTTCTCCACGATGAACCTGGCCCGCTCTGCCTCCTGCTGCGCCACCTGCTTCATCTCCACCGCCTCGGTGAACTCCTTGCCGAAGGTCAGGTGGGTCTGGGGGACAAAGAGAGCCAGGTCACAGCAGGGACCTGCCAGCAGCTCTGCTGTGACACCCACGCTGCCACGGGGACAGGAACCCCACCCCGAGCGGGGCAAAGCTCCAGAAACAAACTGTCCAAATCGCCCTCGGGCAGAAACAAAGTCACCTCCCGCACAGGCTGCGCTCCCAGTGGGATCAGTTTTAATTCTAGGGGAGCTGGGAGGGCAGAGCTCCCTCCTTGGATATCTTAGCGGCGGAACCAGTGGGAATTTCCCCTCCTGGTGCTTCCAGGGGTGCCTGTGGAGCTGCTGCCCCATCCCAAAGCAGCTCCTGTGGGGTGACAGATCCCAGCACGGCAGGGCTGAGGCACCGGGGGCTGCCCGAGTGACGGGGCAGCGGCAGAGCCGCGTGTCCGAGCGTCCGAGTGTCCGAGCGTCCGGCGGGGCTCACCAGGGACACGTCGTCCAGGATGAGCCCGAAGGTGGCCGCGCGCTCCGTCAGGTCCTCGCTGACCTGCCTGGACACCAGCTCCCGCTGCGTGATCAGCTCGCCCGCGTCGAAGCGCGCCTGGGGGCACGGAGGGACGGAGGGAATGGGATGGAAACCGCTGGGAATGGGATGGGCACCCCCGGGAATGGGATGGGAACCCCTGGGAATAGGATGGGCACCCCCAGGAACAAGATGGAAACCACTGGGAATGGGATGGAAACCGCTGGGAACGGGATGGGCACCCCTGGGAATGGGATGGGCACTCCTGGGAATGGGATGGGCACCTCCGGGAATGGGATGGGCACCCCCGGGAATGGGATGGAAACCGCTGGGAATGGGATGGGCACCCCCGGGAATGGGATGGGAACCCCTGGGAATAGGATGGAAACTGCTGGGAATGGGATGGGCACCCCCGGGAATGGGATGGGAACCCCCGGGAATGGGATGGAAACCGCTGGGAATGGGATGGGCACCCCCGGGAATGGGATGGGCACTCCTGGGAATGGGATGGGCACCCCCGGGAATGGGATGAAACCAGAGGGAAATTACTGGGAATGGGATGGAACAGAGGAAACAGGAGGGAAAAGGAGGGAATGGGATGGAAACTGCTGGGAACATGAGGGAAACTGCTAGGAATGGGATGGAATGGGATGGAAACTGCTGGGCACAGGAGGGAAACTGCTGGGAATGGGATGGAATGGGACGGACACTGCTGGGAACAGGATGGAATGGGAGGCACCAGGAGAGAGCACGCTGCCAGGAGCGCCGGGGCAGCGCGGGCGCTCACCACCACGGACTTGAGGATCTCGGTGGTGATGGAGGGCAGCACGCGCTCGTCGTAGTCCTCGCCGATGCTGGTGAAGATGCGCGGCAGCTGCGCCGTGACGGGCCGGAACAGGATGCGCAGGGTGATGTTGACGTTCTGCAGGTCTGCGGAGCGGCAGCGGCGCCTCGGGAGCGGGGCCGGGCTCCCCCGGCGCCCCCGGCCCCGCTCCGGCAGCAGCACGAGCTGCCGAGGATCCCCGATCCCCCCCGGCCTGCCCGGCGCTGCTGCGGGGAGAATTCCAGCCCCGCCACCTCACCTGGGCCAGGTGAGCTCCAGGGACCCCTCCCAAACCCCAGGTGAGCTCCAGGGATCCCTCCCAAACCCCAGGTGAGCTCCAGGGATCCCTCCCAAACCCCACCAGTGTCACTTGGGCCAGGTGAGCTCCAGGGACCCCTCCCAACCCCAGTGAGCTCCAGGGACCCCTCCCAAACCCCAGGTGAGCTCCAGGGACCCCTCCCAAACCCCACCAGTGTCACCTGGGCCAAGTGAGCTCCAGGGACCCCTCCCAAACCCCAGGTGAACTCCAGGGATCCCTCCCAAACCCCACCAGTGTCACCTGGGCCAGGTGAGCTCCAGGGACCCCTCCCAACCAATAGATTTAGTCCTCACAAACAGTGTATTTTAAATAAATCAGAGTTTCACTCTCACAGCCTTCTGATCTAGTCAGAGTCTCTTCATTCCCGTCCTGCTTCAACAACAACACCCCTGGACACCCCTGGGTGCCCCTGGACACCTCTGGGTGCCCCTGGATGCCCCTGGAGACCTCTGGACACCCCTGTGTGCCCCTGGGAGCTCCGGGGTGCATCTGGACACCCCTGGGTGCCCCTGTGTGGCCCTGGACACCCCTGGGCACCCCAGGGCGCCTGCACCCACCTTTGCTGCCGGTGATGACGGGGACGTTGCGGGGCCGCGAGCGGCAGTCGAAGATGATGGGTTTCTGCACCCAGGGGATGAGGAAGTGCGTGCCCTCGCCCACCACGGCGTCCTGCACGCCGCGGAAGCGGTCGAAGATCACGGCCCTGTGCCCCGCGTCCACTGCGGGGGGAGAGAGCGCGCAATTAGCGGCACGGCGGGAAATTAACGGCGGAGTTAATCAACCCAGGCCGGAGGAGCTGCGGGCGGAGCTGTGGGGCCCCCGGGGCAGCTCCGAGGCTTTGGGAGGAAGGAGCTCCCGCGGCACTGCATGGACTCGGTGTGGATTTATCGGGTGATAAAGCACGGGGAAAACAGGATTGGGGCAGAAACACAGACCCGGGGCACTCACCGAGTCCCACTCACCGAGTCCCACTCACTGAGTCCATCCCACTCACCCAGCCCCACTCACCGTTGTAAAGCGCCGAGTTCACGACTCCCCCCGCCACGGCCAAGCCCAGCCCGAGCTTCCCGATGCTCTCGAACACCTTGGCAGCCATCTCACCGCTCCAGAGCCCGCCTGCGACGCCCCGCAGCGCTCAGCCCTGCCCGGGGGTCTCCCCAGCCCCAAGAGTCCCCCCCCAGCCCCAGGGGTCTCCTCGGCCCTGTGAGTCTCCCCAGCCCCGGGGGTCCCCCCCATTCCCGGGTCTCTCCCCATCCCGGGGGTCCCCCCATCCCTGGGGGTCTCCCTCCCATCTCCCTCCCCGGGTTCGGTCCCGCCGCCCCCGGGGCCCCCCGCACCCCCCAGGCCTCCCCCTGCCCGCTCCCTCCTAGGCCGCTCGCCCGCAGCAGGGGCCCGCCAGGGGGCAAGGCCTGGCTGTGTGCCCGGTTCCCGATTCCCGGTTCCCGGTCCCGGACCCACCGCCGCCCCCCGCCCGCCGCTCCCGCCGCGCCGCTGACCTCCACATGAATCCGCCGCCGCCCCCCTGCCCAGCGCGCCTGCGCGCCGCGCCAAGACGCGCCCTCCTCATTGGCCCGCGCCCCCCGGGGCTCTCTGGGATATGTAGTTCTCTCTGCCGCGCCCGCTGCCGCCCGGCCTATCGGCTCCGCTGTGCCCCGCTGGCTGAGCAAGGCCGCGCGCTATTGGCCGGAGCGGCGCGCTGCCTCTTGGGAGGTGTAGTCCTGGCGGGGGAAGGCGCTTGGGGGGCTCGTGGGGACCGGCGGGGGACACGGGCGGGGACAGCGCTGCCCGCCCCGGAACGCCAGAGCAGCTGGGCAGGGACCCCCGAGGTCACCCGGGCAGGGCCACCTGCCCAGGCAGGGTCCCCGCGGGGTCGGAATGTCCCCCGGCCCTTCCTGGTCACCGGTCCCGGCCACCCTCGGGGCCAGCTCCGCCTCCTGCCGAGGGGGACTTGGGGTTCACTTCTGGCCATCTGAGATATTTCCATCCGTTGGTGGGATCCCATTTCCAAAATGAGAGATTTCCATGCATATCTGAGATATTTCCAGGCATTGGTGGGATCCCTTTCCCAAAATGAAAGATTTCCACGGATATCTGAGATATTTCCCAAAATGAGAGATTTCCACGGATATCTGAGATATTTCCAGGCATTGGTGGGATCCCTTTCCCAAAATGAGAGATTTCCACAGATATCTGAGATATTTCCATGTGTTGGTGGGAATCTCTCCAGTCGCAGATTTCCGTGGATATTTGCGATATTCCCGTGGATATTTGACATATTTCCATGGATATCTGAGGTGTTTTCATGCAGTGACGGGATCCCCTCTGCAGTGACAGATTTCTATGGATATTTCACATATTTCCACAGAAATGTGGGATATTCCTGCTCTCAGCCTTCCCTCCTCCGGTCTACCCTTCCCTCTCTCCGCTCGCCCGAGGTTTTCCAGACCCCAAATCATTCCCGTGGCCTCCCTCGGGCCCTTCCCAGCAGCTCCTGGAGCCGCGGACCCCGGGATTCGCTGTCCCCCCTTGTCCCGGGGCCGTTCCCGCTCCGGTCCCCTCCTGTCCCGGGGCCGCTAGAGGGAAGCAGCGCTCTCCCTTTGGCTCCGGGAATCCCGAAAAACGGGGAAAAAAGAGGGAAAAAAGAGGAAAAAATCCCCACGCCGCCCCCGCGCCCGCGGCGGGTTCCGCTGCCAGGTGACCCCGCTGGATCCAGCGGGGAAATCCCATTAAATCTGGGATTTACGGCTCGGGATTTGCAGCGTCCTCGTTCCTGCCGGGGTCGTGTTGCTCATTCCCGTTTCTATTCCCATTCCCATTCCTTTTCCTACTCCTGTTCCCATTCCCATTCCCGTTCCCATTCCCATGCGGGATGAGCTCTCCCCATTCCCACATTTCCATTCCCATTCCCGTTGCCGTTCCCGTTCCCATTCCCATTCCCGTTCCCACATTCCCATTCCCATTTCCCCATTCCCATTCCCACATTCCCATTCCCATTTCTCATTCCCACATTCCCATTCCCACATTCCCATTCCCACATTCCCGTTCCCAAGTGGGATGAGCTCTCCCCATTCCCGTTCCCAGCTGCGAGGGGCTGGAGATTCCCAGGAAGGGCCAGGGGGACATAGAGGCCCCCAAAATTGAGCTGAGAGTGCGTTCTTGGGGTTGCACCCCAAAATTGGGCTGGGATTGCTTTTTTAGGGGCTGGCTGTGGGATTGCACCTTCAAAACAGCTCCGGAACCACATTTTTGGGTGGTGGCACAGAACCGCACCCCAGAACTGAGCCATAACCCCAATTTTGGGTGGTGGCAGCAGAACCGAACCCCAGAACTCAGCCAGAACCCCATTTTTGGGTGGTGGCAGCAGAACCGAACCCCAAAACAGCTCCAGAACCCCTTTTTTGGGTGGTGGCACAGAACCGCACCCCAAAACAGCTCCAGAACCCCATTTTTGGGTGGTGGCACAGAACCGCACCCCAAAACAGCTTCAGAACCCCGTTTTTGGGTGGTGGCACAGAACCGCACCCCAAAACAGCTCCAGAACCCCATTTTTGGGGGGTGGCACAGAACCGCACCCCAAAACAGCTCCAGAACCCCGTTTTTGGGTGGTGGCACAGAACCGCACCCCAAACCAGCTCCAGAACCCCGTTTTTGGGGGGTGGCAGCAGAACCGCACCCCCAAACCAGCTCCAGAACCCCGTTTTTGGGTGGTGGCACAGAACCGCACCCCAAAACAGCTCCAGAACCCCGTTTTTGGGGGGTGGCACAGAACCGCGGCCCAGAGCCGCGCGGGGCCCCTCCCGGCCCTTCCCGGGCCGCTCCGGTTTTGGGGATTTCCGTCGGGCCAAGAAGGGCTCATTGTCCCCCGGGCTGGGAACAAAGCGCCTCCTCTTCGCCTCCGCCGCTCCCAAATCCCCGCGGCACGAACGCGCCGGGGCGGCCCCGGGGCCGGGGGGACCCGCGGGGACTCCGGGCCGCGGCCACGCCCGGGGGGGGCGGCGGGATTTGGGGTTTTTCCACCCCAAATCCGGTGTGGGGCTGGCGCTGATCCCACTCCCACCCAGCCCGTCCTTAGGGGGGGTCCCGGCTCTTCCCGGGGGTCCCAGCCCAGCCCAGCCCAGGGGTCTCAGCCGTTCCTGGGGGTCCCAAACCTTCCCCGGGGTCCCAGCCCAGCCTTTCCCGGGGGTCTCAGCCCTTCCCGGGGGTCTCAGGGGTCTCAGCTATTCCTGGGGGTCCCAAACCTTCCCCGGGGTCCCAGCCCAGCCTTTCCCGGGGGTCTCAGCCCTTCCTGGGGGTCCCAACCCAGCCCAGCCCAGCCCGGGGGGTCCCAGCCCAGCATTTCCAGGGGGTCCCAGCTTTTCCCGGGGGTCTCAGCCCTTCCTGGGGGTCCCAGGGGTCTCAGCCTTTCCTGGGGGTCCCAGCCCAGCCCTTCCCGGGGGTCTCAGCCCAGCCTTTCCCGGGGGTCCCAGCCCAGCCCGGGGGGTCCCAGCCCAGCCCCGCGCCCGGCACAAACCCGAATTAAGCTCAATAAGCGTTGAAATTCAATTAGTGAAACTGCATTAAAGCCCTGCGAGGACACGGCTCGGGGTGGAAACGGCCTTAATGTGATTTCGGCCGCGTTCCCTGCCGCGATTTGCAAGTCAGAGAAATCGAATTACGGCTGTTTGCATTCTGAGCTCTGGCCCCGCAGTGCAGCTTAATTAATCTGCTTTAAAAGCCAGCCTGCCTTCCGCTCAGCCAGCCCCGGGCGAGCCAAAAATCCCCCCGGGCGGGCACCGGGACCCCGGGCGGGCACCGGGACCCCGGGCGGGCACCGGGACCCCGGGCGGGCACCGGGACCCCCGGGCGGGCCAGGTTTGGGGTGGGTGGGAGGATCGCGGAGGTTTTGGGGAGCAGCGGGACCGTCCCCGGTGCCAGCGGGGATAACCCGGGTGCAGCCCCGAGCGGAGCCCCCCGTGCCGGGCTGGGCGGTGCCCGCAGCGCCGCGGGGGCAGCGGGACCGGCCCGTTCTGCCCGCCCGGGGCTGCCCGGTTCTCCACGGTGCTACCGGCCCTTAACGGTGCTTCCATTCCTGCCCTCCCGGGGACAAATCCTGCCTTCCTCGGGACAAATCCTGTCCTCCCGGGATAAATCCTGCCCTCCTCGGGATAAATCCTGCCCCCTCCAAGACAAATCCTGTCCTCCCAGGACAAATCCTGCCCTCCCCGGGACAAATCCTGCCCTCCTCGGGATAAATCCTGCCCTCCCCGGGACAAATCCTGCCCTCCCCGGGTAAATCCTGCCTGCTCCAAGACAAACCCTTCTCTCCCCGGGTAAACCCAGCCCTGTGCCGGACAAAGGCGCCTCAGTGCGGCCGCCCCAGCTGCCGGTGGGGCCGGAGCCGCTTCCGCCGCCGGGGGGGCTCGGAGGGCCCCGGTGCCGCCGGTGCCGGCCGGGCTGAGCATCCCGATCCCGGTGCGGCCGTTTCCAGGGATACCGCCCGGGGGTCAGCCGGAGGTCTGGGATGTTCCAGCCCTGCCCTAGCGCCCTTAATTGCTCATTTATTCCCTGCAATTAGTCCCAGGTGCTCGTCCGCGGCCGGGTGACCCCGGCGGGTCCCTCCTGAGCCCGTTCCGAGCCCCGGGATCGATCGGGCCCCGGCCAGGGGCGAGTCCCGCTCAGGGCCGGGCCAAGGTCACAGCCCCGCCCCGGGACCGGTCCTGGCCCTGTCATTGTCCCGATCCTGATCCCCATCCCGATCCCTGTCCTTGTCCTTGTCCCTGTCCCTGCTCATTCCTGGGCAGGAGGGATGGGATGGGATCCATGGGACGGGGTGGGGTGGGATCCATGGGGTGGGATCCATGGGACGGGGTGGGGTGGGATTCATGGGTGGGATCTGTGGGGTGGGATCCATGGGGTGGGATCCATGGGACGGGGTGGGGTGGGATCCATGGCGTGGGATCCATGGGATGGGGTGGGATCCGTGGGGTGGGATCCGTGGGGTGGGATCAATGGGATCCATGGGGTGGGATCCCTGGGGTGGGATCCCTGGGGTGGGATGGGATCCATGGGGTGGGATCCCTGGGGTGGGATCCGTGGGACGGGGGACGCTGTGCCCCCCGGGATGCGCACCCTCTGGGGCACGGGACCCGCCCGGGGCACCCCCGGGCCCGCAGGAATCCCTGGAAACGCCCCCCCCCCGTTTTCCGGTGTCCGCAGGGGCAGCGGCGGCCGCCGGGGGGAACAATCCGGGGCTTTGTGGAGCCGGAGCCGGCCCGGGGTCACCGAGCCCCCGCTGCCTCCGGGCACAGCCCCGGGGGGAGGCTGGGAACGGGCCGGGATGGGCAGGGAGCGACGGGCCACGGATACCGGGGGTCACGGATACCGGGGGTGACAGATAATGGGGGTGATGGATATCGGGGGTCACGGATATCGGGGGTGATGGATATCGGGGGTCACGGATACCGGGGGTGACAGATAATGGGGGTGATGGATATCGGGGGGGTCACGGATATCGGGGGTCACAGATAATGGGGGTCACGGATATCGGGGGTCACAGATATCGGGGGTGATGGATATCGGGGGGTGACAGATATTGGGGGTGACAGATATCGGGGGTGACAGATAATGGGGGTCACGGATATCGGGGGTCACGGATATCGGGGGTGATGGATATCGGGGGGGTCACGGATATCGGGGGTCACAGATAATGGGGGTCACGGATATCGGGGGTCACAGATATCGGGGGTGACAGATAATGGGGGTCACGGATATCGGGGGGGATCACAGATATCGGGGGTCACAGATAATGGGGGTGACGGATATCGGGGGTCACAGATATCGGGGGTGACAGATAATGGGGGTCACGGATATCGGGGGGGATCACAGATATCGGGGGTGACGGATATTGGGGGTGACAGATAATGGGGGTCACGGATATCGGGGCTCACAGATATCGGGGGTCACAGATAATGGGGGGTGACAGATATCGGGGCTCACAGACATCGGGGCTCACAGACATCGGGGCTCCCTCCCGGGGGCTCCCATCCCCTGCTTCCCCCCAGCGCAGCCTCTTCGTTCCGCAGCGCTGCCGGGCCCGCGGGGGGTTCGGTGGCCCCGGGAGGTTTCTCCGGCCCCGGGCCTGTCTGGGCCCCCCCGGCGCTTCCATTTGGCGGCTGCCAGGCCGGGGCCGTTCCGTGCCAAACGCGCCCGCGGCGCTCCCCGGGCCTCGCTTCCCGCATGGCTCCGGCCCAGCGCTGCCATTCCCCGGCACCGGCGGCGGCCCCGCCGGGACCTCCCCGCCGCCCGCCCGGTTCCGGGGCGCGCTAATTGCCCGCCGTTGATCCCCCAATTCCCCGCTGACTCCCGGCAGGGCGGGCCGGCGGCTCCTGGGGAAGGGGAGGGGCGCGTCCAGCCGCGCCCGGAGCACAATCGAGGGGGGAGAAGGTGAAAAAGGCAATTTTGGAGGTGGGGGTGCAGGAAGGGATCCCCTGGGGCAAAGTTTGTGTCCCCCAAAAGCTGCCCTTGGCTGCGGGCAAACCCTTGGGTCACTCGGAGGAGATGGAGCCCCGCACCCGAGCTGTCCCTGGGGAAAAGCAGCCCCCGGCACTTTGTTTTTGGTCGTTTTTTGGAAGGAGCTGCGGATGGCGCGGGGCATTCCCAGCCCTCGGAGCGGCTCCCGGGGCCAGCACCGGGCAGGGGTTTTGCCCGGGAGGCAAAAATCCTTTTTGAGCCCTGGGAAACGCCGGCTGAGGATGCGGGGGAGCCCCCGGGCTGCCCCCGAGCCCTCGGCGGGGACGGAGCCGCCGCTGCCCCGGGAATTGTCGGGCCCGGCAAACCCCGGCCCCTCCCACGGCTGGAAGGAGCCCGGAGCAGCTGGGTTGATAATGACGATTGATAAGCGATTGATGAATGATTGATTGACAAATGATTGATAAAATCGGCTCGCGGAGCACAGACCCAGCACCAGAACCTCCCCAGGGAGGGTGACGCCCCAAATCCGGGCTGATCTCCCTGGAGGAGCCCACCCAGCTCCTTCCCGGCCCCCTCCCCTCATCCCCGGCTGCTGAGGGGGATCCAATCCCCCCAGGAGCGCCCCTGGATGAGTCAGGATGAGCCCCGGGGAGCTCGGCACGGATCAAAGCCCCCAGCAGCTGAACTCGGGGAAATCACAGCCCAGATTTCCGGATTTCTATATCCCAGCAGCTGGAATCGGGGAATTTCCAGCCCAGATTTGCAGATTTCTATACCCCAGCAGCTGGAATTGGGGAGAGGATCCGCGGTCCCAGGAGAGCATCCCCGGCCCCGGGAGAGCATCCCCAGTCCCGGGAGAGGATCCGCGGTCCCAGGAGAGGATCCGCGGTCCCAGGAGAGCATCCCCGGCCCCGGGAGAGCATCCCCAGTCCCGGGAGAGGATCCCCGGCCCCGGGAGAGCATCCCCAGTCCCGGGAGAGGATCCCCGGCCCCGGGAGAGGATCCCCAGTCCCGGGAGAGGATCCCCAGTCCCAGGAGAGCATCCCCAGTCCCGGGAGAGGATCCGCGGCCCCGGGAGAGGATCCCCGGCCCCGGGAGAGGATCCCCGGCCCCGGGAGAGGATCCGGGCCCCGGCGCGGCTGCGGAGCAGGTTGCAGACGGGCAGGGAAGGGAGGCAGGCAGCGCTGCCGCTCGGGGCCATAAATCACCTCCAGCTTTCCTAATGGGACCCTGATTTATCTCCTGCTCTGTCTGGACTAATTGAGTTCATTCCGCTGGGTGATTCATGCCGTGGAAATGGGTTCCAGGGAAGATGGGAGCTCCAGCGGCCTCAGCAAATCCCGGCGCTGCCGGTCTGGGAGCTGCGAACGCTTCCCGGAGCGGCGCTCGGCGGGGAGGCGGCCCCGGCCCGTCCGTCACTGCCAGGGCGCGGCTCCGCTCCCACCGGGGATCCCTCTTTAAACCCCCCCAGGCACCCCTGGGTGCTCCCAGGAGCTTCTCCCTGCTCCAGGCCCTCCTCCCCTCGGCCGCTTTCCCCGTGGCTGTCACGTCCCGGCCCTCATTAAATCCCTGCTACAATCGGATAAAATCGCTTTTACCCAATTTCCTCCTGGCTGTTTGCTGGCTCGGAGAATTCCAGCGGGGCCGAGACAGCGCTGCCCGTCCCAATGCGATTATCCCGGCCCGATCGATCGATCCCGGCTGCCCGGCCCTTGGCAAACTCGCGCCCGGCTCCCGGAGCGGCCGAACCCTCCCCGGGCTCCTCCCTGCACCGATCCCCACCGGGAACCCGGGAATGAAAATAAAACCAGCAGCGGGAATGAAAATAAAACCAGCAGCGGGGTCATTGAGCTGGGCAGGGAGCGGCCCCAGGATCCCTCTGGATGTGCCGGGACACGGGGCCGGGGCCGGGCTCCGCTCCCGCAGGTGCTCGCGGCTCATTTGCATAAGGGATGAAGGCAGCAATTAAATTCCCTCATCATCTCGGCGGGCTGGGAAAAGAGCTCCCCCCGCTCCTGCGTCTGTCACTGCTGGGAAGAGGCTCTGGAGAGGCGAAATTCCCACCCGGAGGTGAAATTCCCACCCGGAGGTGAAATTCCCACCCGGAGGTGAAAATCCCACCCCCGCTTCCACAGGGGAAACTGAGGCACTGCTGAGCGGGCAGGCAATGGAGAACATCCCGGCCTGGAGTGGGCTGGGAGGAGCCCAAAAATCCACTGGATCTCCTCCGGGCTGCACAGTGGGATTAGAGGGTTGTTTTAGGGCCCTTCCAGTGGTAATATTCTATTCTATTCTATTCTATTCTATTCTATTCTATTCTATTCTATTCTATTCTATTCTATTCATCTCTATTCATCTCTATTCATCTCTATTCATCTCTATTCTATTCATCTCTATTCTATTTACCTCTATTTTATTTCTAGTTCATGTCTATTTTATTTCTATTTTTTCTATATTTTTTCTCTTTTTTCCTATTTTATTTCTAATTTATTTCTATTTCATCTTTATTTCATCTCTATTCCGTTCTACTCATCCCTCTTCCATTCTACCTTTATCTCCTTCTACTCCAGCCGAGCACCGAGTCAATTAAAACAAATCCCCACCCCCAAACGAAAACCAAACGCAGCGAAAAGCGCAGCCCTGAGCCGAGGAAGATAAAAAATCTCTCGGCCGGCTCGTCCCCGCTGACACTCCGCTGCCGGCAGCGGAATTCCCGATCCATCAGCACCAACCCCGGGATCAATGGGCCCCAAAGCCGGCCCGGGGAGGAGGAGCGGCCCCGGCGCGGGGGGATCGATCGATCATCGATATCGCCGCTGCCGCTGCCGGGCGTGGCCCGTGCCTCCTCCTGCCCGTCCCCCGCCGCCGGGATTTTCTCCCCGGGGCTGCCCGGGCCCCGCTTTCTCTCCGGGCTTTGTTTTTGCCAGCCCGGCTCGGCTTTCCCGGCCGCTCCTCCAGGCCGGCCTTATAAGGGCCCGCGGAGCAGGGAGAGATTCATGCCCAGTCCCCCCTGCTGCCGGCAGGGTGATGGATCGCGCTGCGAAACACGGGAAGAAAGGGAAAAAGGGAAGGGGGGAGGCCGGGAGCTGCCGGAGCGGGGCAGGGACGGGGATGGAGGCAGGAACCGCCGGCCTGGAAAGCGGGAGACAATCCCAAAGGAGAGCGGGACCCCCGAGGGCACGGGAGCCGCGTTTGGGGGGCTTGGGGAGCGCTGGGGAGCTCGGGGCTTTGGGGTGACACCCCCATCCCTGTGGGAATGACAGCCCCGTTTCCATGGGAAAAATAGTCCCATTTCCATGGAATAACTGACCCCATCCCTGTGGGAATGACAGCCCCATTTCCATGGGAATAACAGCCCCATTTCCATGGAATAACTGACCCCATCCCTGTGGGAATGACAGACCCATTTCCATGGAATAACTGACCCCATCCCTGTGGGAATAACAGCCCCATTTCCATGGGATTACTGACCCCATCCCTGTGGGACTAACAGCCCCATTTCCATGGGAATAACCGACCCCATCCTATAGGAATAACAGCCCCATTTCCATGGAATAACTCACCCCATCCCTGTGGGAATAACAGCCCCATTTCTATGGGAAAAACAGCCCCATTTCCATGGAATAACTGACCCCATTGCTGTAGGAATGACAGCCCCATTTCCATGGGAATAACAGCCCCATTTCCATGGAATAACTGACCCCATCCTATAGGAATAACAGCCCCATTTCCATGGGATTACTGACCCTATGGGGAATAACAGCCCCATTTCCATGGGAATAACTCACCCCATCCTATAGGAATAACAGCCCCATTTCCAGGGAATAACTGGGCCCCACTTCCATGAAAAACTGGGCCCCATTTCCATGGAATAACTGGCCCCGTTCCTACAGGAATAACTTCCGAGCTGTGTTATTAATTCATCCTCATTTCTGTCTCGCCCTCACCGCAGAATCGGCTGTGTCGGGAAGGGAATTTCACCCGGTTTGGAGTAAAAGCCGTAAAACCTCCGCAGGCCCCGAGTGTTTAAGCCGGGCTCGCTCTGGGGGCTCTTTCGGAGCCCCCCGGCGTGGAGGGAGAGGGGAAACATCCCCTGGAGCCCCCCGGGCGATCTGGAGGAGCCCGAAGGGAGATAACGAGGGGGTGAAAGCGCTGCGGGGCCGGGAGGGGCTGCACGCGATGTTTCACCCAGTTCTAATTGCCCTTTCGCTAATTAATCCCGCCCTTTCCGCGCTCCCTCCAGCATGGGAGCCTCTGCATGCGTGACCCCGTCAGCCTGAGGGGAGCTCGGGAGCCGCCGGGGAAATCCTGTAAAATCCATGGAAGGATTTTTTTGTGATTAAAAGCGGGGCCGAGCCCTCCCTGAGCTGCTCCCAGTGCACAGACCCAGCCCTGGCACCGCCCCGCCGTGCCCTGCTGGCACCGGGAGCCGATTTTGGGTCCCCCCCGATGGCCACGAGGCTTTTGGGGACAGTGATCAGCCCCACCCCAGAGCCAGTGGCAGGTGGGTGGATTTTGGGGCGGCTTTAGGGGTTGCAAGAGTTCAATTTCCCCCCCCACAAAAAAACCCCGGAGCCTTTGGGTTTAATTCCAGGAGGTGACACCAGAACTTCGGGAGGTTCTTTGTCACTCACGGAGCCGGGAAAGCGCCACAGCTGTTTTGGGGACGGGAAAAAGGAGGCGCGTGTGATCCGGTGAAGAATTCCGCGAGTCCCTTCTCCAGAGGAGCCGCGGGGGCTGGGATGGGAGCGGGAATTTTCCCTCCCAGCCCGGCGCAGATGGAGCCCGGCTGGGCGGGACGGGCTCTGCCAGGGCTGCGGCTTTTCCCGGGATGCTCCCCAGACTCCCACCGGGACACGGCGGCGGCGGGGACGGGGCTCGGGGACCGCGGGCCACGAGCTCGGTGTCCCCGGCACGGGCAGGACGAGGAGGAGGAGGAGGGGGAGGAGGGATTTATCCAAGGGCCCGAGGAGAACATCTGGATTTGCCACTTGCTGCGGTGAATTAATTGCGGGATCCCGCGGCTGCTCCCTGCTGTGCCAGCCCTGCCTCGCGTCTGCTCCCGGGAATGTCCCCAAGGGTGGTGTCCCTTTGTCCCCTGCAGCCGGGGGAAGCTCGGTCACCCCTTCCCATTCCACTGGGGCTGCGGTGTCATCGGTGATCCCAGAAAAAACCCTTAAAACGCTGGGATTATGGCTGGCATCCCAATCCTGGGTGGGCATCCCAATCTTGGGTGGGCATCCCAGCCCCCGGGTGGGCATCCCAGCCCCCGGGCACCTCCCAGCCCGTTCCCACCTGGCCCCAGCGTGGCTTTTTTGGCTGCGAACGCTTCTCCATGTGGCTCGCAGATGTTCTGCCCGTGACGAGAACAAACGGCAGCTTTGGCTCGGCTTTAATCCCACGGAAAAGCTGCGAGAGAGGGAATTCCGTGAAGCCCTTCCCGGGCTGAGCCAGCGGCAGCAGCCGGCCCTGAGCACCTCGGAGGCTCCAGAATTGGCTTTTCCAGAGGAAATCCAGCGGAGTGGCGCTTTCCCACCGTGACCCGCGGGATTTCGGGGCTCCGGTGGCTGCAGGGCTGGGAACTGCTGGATTTTGGGAGCCCCAAAAGCACCTGCAGAGCCCGGAGCGGGGAGGAAACACCTGGAGCTGGACGCACACGAGGCCAAATCCGCTGTGCCGTGGCCACCGCGGCCGCAGGAGCCAGCCCGGGGCAGCGACAGCGAGGCGGGGCCGCTCCCGGTGGCACCGGTGCCCGGTGCCGCGGTTGGGTGGCCCCGCGGAGCCGTGCCCGGGGCTGACGCAGCGCTGCGGGGTGGGGAAGGAGCCCTGGCATTGCCAGCTGCGGGCACTGCGGGCCCGGCGAGGGCAGGAGGCCAGGCAGAGTCACCCTGGGGCGCCGGGACAAAGGAGGGCGGCACGCGGGGACCTTGCAGGGCCCACGGGGAGCCCAGATGGGATTTCTTTGTGTGGAGGGCAGAAATACAAAGATTTGATTCAGTCCCCGCCGCGTGCCCCCCTCGGGGGCCTCTGGGTGACACCGCCCGGCTGGGACGGGCCCGGGGTGTCCCCGGGCCGGGGATTTTGTCCCTTGTCCCCAGCAGCCGGGGCAGGTCTGGTCACCCCATCCCGCCCCTGGGGCCGCGATGGCAGCGGTGACGCCACCCCGGGGCCGGGGACAGACAGACGGACCGGGGGAGGAGGGGGTGCCGAGGGGGCTGGAGGACGGGCAGACGGCACAGGAGGCAAAGCCGTGGATGGGCTGAAGAGCCCCGGCTGGGCTGGGAGCGAGCGCGCCCCAGAAACGCTTCGTGGGCGGGCGGCGGGGCCCGGGGGGCCCGGGGGGACCGGGGGGGCCCGGGGGAACCGGGCTTTGTGTGGCGGCGGCGGAGGGTGCGGGCTCGGCCGCTCCGTGATGCTCCGGGGGCGGGGAGGAGGAGGAGGAGGAGGGGGAGGAGGAGGAGGGACTTGCAGCTCTTTTCTGGCCGCCGCCGCGGCGGAGAGCGGCAGAGCCAGGGCAGCCCGGCCGCGCTCCGGCTTCCGGGGCTGTCACCGGCCCCGCTCCGCTGCCCCCGCCATGGCCGGGCTCCTGCCGCTGCTGCTGCTCCTGCTGCCGGCGGTGAGTGCGGGGAGCGGCGCCCGGGGCAGCCCCGACAGCCCCGGCGGGGAGGGGATGCGGCGTCCCGGGGGCACCGGGAGCGTCCCCGGAGGCACCGGGGGATGGACAGCCCCGAGGCACCGGGCGGGGGTGGGATGGAGGGGCCCGGAGGCTTCACACGGGGGTGTCCGGAGGGTCCCGGGGACCCCGGGGTGGGAGCCCCGCGGGTGAGGGGCAGCGGACAGCACAGGCAGGAGCGGGGTCCCCGCCGTGCGGGGCTGGAGGATCCCGGGGGCACCGGAGAGCCCCGGGGAGGCGAGCAGAGCTCTTTGGGGTGCGGTGGGAGGGGGCGTGGGGAGCTGGGTGGGGATGGGGTCCCGCAGCCCCTCCGGTGCCGCTGCCCCGAGCTCTGCCACTGCAAAGAGTGACGGAGCCCCAGCCCGGGGGGAGCCCCCCCAGTGCCTTCATCACCTGCCCCGCACGCACCCCCCGCAACCTCTCGCAGACTTTCCCGGCTCCCAGGTGCCCCACAGCTGAGGCTGAGAGCCTTTTCCTCCCGGCAGAGCCCTCGCCGTGTGCCCCAGACAAAAAACTTCAGGGCAGGCTGGGGTGGGGGGGCCAGCAGAGAGGGGAGTGCCCGGAGTGGGGCCGGGGGGCTCCGAGCCCGCAGCTGGGGCAGGAGCGGGGCTGTTTGGGGGGCAGGATTTGCCGGGGGTCCCAGGGGGGCCGTCAGGCAGCCGGACACCCCTCGGGCAGGATATTAAAGGCGGAGTTGAGCGGCTCCGTGCAGGAGCGGAGCGGGGCTGGCAGCGCCGTGCCGGGGGGTCCTTTCCCCCACAGCCCCCCGGGATCGGGATCGGGATGGCCAAAGCGCCCCGGGATAGCGGGACAGCGGCCGGGGGGGCCCGGAGCTGTCCCAGCCAGATGGATCCCAACCATTCCCCCCCCAGGGCATCGCCCTCTCGCCCCTCCCCGGCTGCTGCAGCGGGGCCGGGCTCTGATGTCCCCAAATCGCCGCTTCCCTGCGCCGGGGTCACCGCGGGGAGCTGCTTCTGCCCTCCGGGACCGCACCTGCGGGGCTGGGAGTGTTCCTGGGGGGGGACAACAGGGACCCCGGCTGTGCTCCCCCAGCTCCGCGCACCCCGGGACCCCGCAGCCCGGGACCCCCGCAGCCCGGGACCCCGCACACCGGGACCCCCGCAGCCCGGGACCCCCGCAGCCCCCGCAGCCCGGGACCCCCGCAGCCCCCGCAGCCCGGGACCCCGCACCCCGGGACCCCCGCAGCCCCCGCAGCCCGGGACCCCCGCAGCCCCCGCAGCCCGGGACCCCGCAGCCCCCGCAGCCCGGGACCCCCGCAGCCCGGGATCCCCGCAGCCCGGGATCCCCGCAGCCCGGGACCCCCGCAGCCCCCGCAGCCCGGGACCCCGCAGCCCGGCCCGCCGCGCTCGCCGCTCGGTGCCTGCGCTGCTCGGCCCGGGAGCGGCGGAGCCTCCCAGGGCCGGCCGGAGCCGCAGCGCTCGGACGCGGCTCCCCGAGCTGCCCAAAGTTCGGGAGGCGCCGGGAGCCGGGATTTGGCCTCTCCCAGACGCGGTGCTCGGCCAAGAGAGGCAGAGCGCGCCCGCCGGGCTCGCGTCTCGCAGCCGGGCTCGTCTCCAGCTGGAGCATCCCCTCCTGGTGCCGGGCGCTCCGCGGTGCCAGACTCCGAAATCCCGCTCGGAGCGGCTCTGTCCTCCCCCGGCAGCGCCTGCCCGGGCTCCGACCCCCCCGGCACGGCTCCAAAAAGCAATTAAGAGCTTCCAGAGGTGTCGCCTGCGCCCTCCGGCCGCGGCCGGGCCGGGCCAGCTGTCAGGATGCTTTACGGCGTTAATAGCCGCGGCTTTGTCACCGGGAGCCGCGCTAACAGCGCGCGTTTCCGCAGCCTAACGCGGGCCAGGTGCCGTGCCCGGCCGGGGGGCTCGGGAAAGCCCCGGAGCGAGGGGCCCGCGGCACCTGGAGCCGGGAATTGGGAGCGCTCGGGGCGCGGGGGCGGGAGGGGACAGGACAGGTGGCCCGGGAGCGGAGCCGGTGGCCCGGCCAGGCCCGGCCCACGCGGGACCGCCCGCAGCTGCCTGCGGCGTGGGGGAGCTGGAATGGGAGACTGGGGAAGGGCTGGGATCGGGGAAGGGCTGGCATCGGGGAAGGGCTGGGATCGGGGAAGGGCTGGGATCGGGGGAAGGGCTGGGATTGGGGAAGGGCTGGGATTGGGGGAAGGTCTGGGATCGGGGAAGGGCTGGGATCGGGGAAGGGCTGGGATCGGGGAAGATCGCGGATCAGGGGAAGGTCTGGGATCGGGGAAGGGCCGGGATTGGGGAAGGGCTGGGATCGGGGAAGGGCTGGGATCGGGGAAGATCTGGGATCGGGGAAGGGCTGGGATCGGGGAAAGATCCGGGATCGGGTAGGGGCTGGGATCGGGGAAGATCTGGGACTGGGGAAGGGCTGGGATCGAGGAAAGATCTGGGATCGGCGAAGGTCTGGGACTGGGGGAAGGTCTGGGATCGGGGAAGGGCTGGGATCGGGGAAGGGCTGGGATCGGGGGAAGATCTGGGATCAGGGGAAGGTCTGGGATTGGGGAAGGTCTGGGACTGGGGGAAGGTCTGGGATTGGGAGAAGGTCTGGGATCGGGGAAGGGCTGGGATCGGGGAAGGTCTGGGATCAGGGAAAGATCTGGGATCAGGGAAAGATCTGGGATCTCTGGATGCTCTGGGATCTTTAGAAGCTTTGAGACTGGAGGAAGATCTGGGATCCCTGGAAGCTCTGGGATCCCTGGAAGCTCTGGGATCCCTGGGATCTCTGGATGCTCTGGGATCTTTGGAAGCTCTGGAATTGTGGGGTGCTCTGCGATCAGGGGATGCTCTGGGATCCCTGGAAGCTCGGGGATCCCTGGAAGCTCAGGGATCACAGGATGCTCTGGGATCTCTGGGATCCTTGGATGCTCTGGGATCCCTGGAAGCTCTGGAAGCTCTGGGATCCCTGGAAGCTCTGGGATCCCTGGAAGCTCTGGAAGCTCTGGGATCCCTGGAAGCTCTGGATGCCCCCGTGTCCATCCCGGTCACTAGTCACAGCCAGGCACGCCCGGCTGCCCCAGCCCCATTCCCAGCCTCTGGAATCACTTCCCAGGGAGCCGTGAGCTCCCCAAACCCTGCCCGAATGGAGCAGCGGGATGAGCTGCGGCCAAAATCCCCAAATGTGCCCCCACGAGCGGCGCATGGCATCACCCCAAACCCTTCCCAGGGGATATTTGGGGGTACTGGGAGGATTCCCGATATTCCAATCCCTCCTGCCCACCCAGAGAGGGAAAAGGGTCTGGGAAAAGAGTCTAGAAAAGGTTCTGGGAAAATGATCTGGAAAAATGGTCTGGAAAAGGTTCTGGGAAAAGGGTCTGGAAAAAGGGCCTGGGAAATGCTTCTGGTAAAAGGGTCTGGAAAAAAGGCTTGGAAAAAGGGTCTGGAAAAAGGATCTGGAAAAAGGGCTTGGGAAAAGGGTCTGGGAAACGGGCCTGGGAAAAGGGTCTGGAAAAATATTCTGGAAAAAGAGCCTGGGAAAAGGGTCTGGAAAAGGGGTCTGGAGGAAGGGGCTGCCAGCGGGCTGGCGGAGCCGGGCGGGGAGGGGCAGCGGCCGCCTCGCAGCGCAGGGTAATTGGAGCACTTTGTCATTCAGCTGCCTGGAATTGGCGCTCCATTGTCTCGGCCCCGCCGGATGCGGCGCGGGGCTCCGAGCGCCGCACCGAGCGCGGGGACGCGGCCAAGGCGCTGACGAGGCCGCCAGATGCTCCCCCGAGCCTCTCCCCCCTTCCCCAAAATCAGCCGTGGGTGGGTGGCCAAGGGACGGCGCGGCCCCGGGGCTGCGGCCAGCGGGAGCGGGAGGAGCGCTGGGACCTGCGGGACGGGGTTCCTGGGTTTTGGGGGGCAGCTCGGCCCTCCCCGGGCTGCAGAGGGGCCCGTGGGGGTGCCCGTGGGATGTTCGTGGCTCTCGGGGGTGGTGACACGTTGTGCCAGCAGGGACACCCGGTGCCGGCGCACAGCGAGGTCCTGCCGCTCCCTCAGCTCCTCATTGCCGGTGCCCGCGGGTTTTGGGGGGCAGCGGTGCCAGCCAGGCTCTCCAGAGCCCCCGCCGAGGCAGGAATTTCTGCTCTCCTCTCCCGTTCCCCAGGCTGGGAAGGGCCGAGCCCCCCGGGATGGCGCAGAGCCCTCGGGGGAGGCGGCTGAGGAGCGACAAGGACAAACCGAGGCCACAGCACCCCAAAACACCCCTGGGCGCCCCGCCGTCTCCCTCCAGCCGCACAACTCGGCAGGGCTTTCCCCGAGGAGTGAATTTTGCCCGGAAAAGCGCTTTTCCCTCCCAGATCTGCACGTAGCGCGAGCGGGGTGTCCCCGGAGCGGGCCCGGCCCCGGCTGTCCCATCCCCCGGGCGGCAGGAGTGACCTCCCGGCTCTGCTCTCCCCAGGGCCCCGCCGGCGCCTCCAAGGACGATTGTTTCTCCAAGCTGTTCACGGCCAGCGGGGAGTGCTGCCGGGTCTGCAACGTGGGCGAGGGCGTGGTGCAGCCCTGCGGGCTCAACCAGACGGTCTGCGAGCCCTGCCTGGACAGTGAGTGCCCCCAGCCCCGGGCAAGGCCGTGCGCCCTGCCCGAGCATCCCTCCTTCCCTCCGGGCAGCGCCGCAGCGATCCCGGCCCGCCCCTCCGCTGAGCCAGGGCCGGGTTCTGGGGACAGGATTGCTTAAAACGGGAGATTCTTGCCCCAAAATGGGAGTTGGGGCACGGGGAGGGGCACAGCCCCACAGCGGGGTCTGGGCAGCGCTGCCAGGCACCGGGAGGGGGTCGGGATGGTGCCTGCACGGGAGGATCCTCGGGACTGGGATATTCCCGGATTCCCTGAGCCCTGCAAGCAGCCAGGGCTGCTCCGGGAGGAGATGGGAGAGGGGCAGGGCTGGAGCGGGGCTGGGAGGGAGTGGAGAGGAGGCACAGGAGGCTGGAGGAGCCAGGGCAGGGCTAAAAATACCTCAGCGTCCTGAGAAATCGATGGACGGCTCTGCCTCCCTGAGCCCGGCCGGGAAACGGGGCTGGACCCCAGAGAGGGACGGACCCCAGAGAGGGATGGACCCCAGAAAGGGATGGATCCCAGAGAGGGACGGATCCATGTGAGGGATGGATCCCACCAAGGGATGGATCCCACCAAGAGAAAACCTCCTCCCCACCCTCATCTCTTCCCTGAGAGGGATTTTGGGTGTGGAGGAAAGGAAACCTGCAAACACAGCAGCCATCCCTTGCTGGGATGGGGAGAGGACCCCTGTGGCCCTGGATCCCTCTGGAACCCCCTGGATCCTTCTGGAACCCCCTGGATCCCTCTGGAACCCCCCAGGATCCCTCTGGAACCCCCCAGACCCCTCTGGAACCCCCTGGATCCCTCTGGAACCCCCTGGATCCCTCTGGAACCCCCCAGGATCCCTCTGGAACCCCCCCGATCCCTCTGGAACCCCCTGGATCCCTCTGGAACCCCCTGGATCCCTCTGGAACCCCCCAAATCCCCCCGGATCCCCCCGATCTCCCCGGATCGTGCCGCCGCGGGCCGGGCAGGTGGAGGCAGCCCCGCTGCTGGCACAGCCGGTGCCCAGGAATGCGGGCACGGCCCAGGGCCGAGGGTCCCCACCTGCACCCGGGGCTGCCTTCTCCGAGCACTCCCTTGGACGCGTTCCCGACCCTCCGGGGGAATTGTTCCGGAAAAAATCTGCTGCAACCAAAGCCCGGCCCCCGCCAAAGCCCGGGGGGCTGCCAGAAACCACCCCGAGAGGGGGGGTGCTGCTCTAATTCCCCCGTTCCCCCCATTGCGGCCCTCCCCAGGGCCCGGGTGCTGCCTCATGATTTATTTATCCCTCGCAGCCTCCGGGGGAGGGAGGGATGGGGCCGAGGGGCCGCTTTGAATCTGGGCTGTAATTGCTCAGCTCAGATACCTTCGGCTGCCACTGCAAATGTGCCCACTCAGCCGAAAGCCTTTCCTGGCCACTTCCCCGCTCTAATGGCGCCCATCAATAATTCAGGATAATGCGAGGGATGAGCCCAGGTTAATGGGAGCCGCGTGTGCCGCCCCGGGGCTGCTCCGGCGCTGCTCGCCCGGCCGGGCACGGGGCAGGGGCTGGCAGCGGCGGGGACGGCGTGCCCAGCGCGGCCGGGCTGCCCCGTCCCCGGGAGTGTCCGAGGGTGGCACACGGAGCAGCCTGGGGTAGCGGGACGTGTCCTTGTGCAGGGACTGGGTGGGGTTTGAGGTCCCTCCTGGCCCAAACCATTCCAGGATTTTGGGATTCCACATCCCCTGCAGGTCCTCAGCACACGAGGGCACCGGCACAGGGTGAGGGAAGGTGTTGGGGATGGGAAAGATCCGCCGGCGAGGCTGGGATGGAACCTCCCACCCTCCCACCCGCCCGTTCCCGGGGTTTTGGGGCGCTTCATCCCCTCTGGATCACCCCGAAATTCCCGTCCCACACACTCGGTGTCCCCGGGGGAGCCGCTGGGAGCAGGATCCATTCCCAGCTCGGCACGAGGCCCGGCAGCGCAGGGACCGGGCCGGGCTCCCCGGCCCCTTCCCCGTCCCTGCGGCTGGAATTTCCCCGGGACGGGGCCGGGCTCCGGGCGGATCACCGGGAGGAGCGGGCAGCGCGGGGGCCGCGGCAGCTGCGCCCCCCGGGACGGGCTCCGCTCGCTCTTCCGGGGCTAAAAATACCCCGAGCTGCCGGGGCAGCGGCAGAGCGCGGCGGGGATTGATTTCCCCGGCAGCAGCGTCCTGCGGGATGAAACCGGAGCGCCGCAGCCGCGGGCTCGGGCGCAGTCAGCGCTTCGGTCACCGCCGCGCTCCCGCGGCCGGGCAGGGGGCGCGGGGGACCCCCGGGAGGATGCGGAGGGCAAGGTGACGGGATGTGAGGAGCGGGCAGGGCCGGAGGGACCGGCGGGAGGTCGGAAATGGGAATACAATCAGGAATTCGCGGCGGGAGGAGAGCAGGGAGCGCGGGGGCAGCGCGGCCAGACTGGGCCCCCGCGGAGCCGGGGATTGAGGCGGGGATGGGGTGAGGAGGCGGAATGGGGGCGATGTTCATGGGAAAGGGAGGCTCGGAGCTGGGAATTGGGGTGGGAATAGTGCAGGTGTCACGGGAAAGGGAGCCTGGAAGGATGCTCCAAACTGGGAATTGCTGGAATGGGGAAGGTGTGAATGAGCCTGGAAGGATGCTCCAAACTGGGAATTGCTGGGGAATGGGGAAGGTGTGAATGAGCCTGGAAGGATGCTCCAAACTGGGAATTGCTGGAACGGGGAAGGTGTGAATGAGCCTGGAAGGATGCTCCAAACTGGGAATTGCTGGAATGGGGAAGGTGTGAATGAGCCTGGAAGGATGCTCCAAACTGGGAATTGCTGGAATGGGGAAGGTGTGAATGAGCCTGGAAGGATGCTCCAAACTGGGAATTGCTGGAACGGGGAAGGTGTGAATGAGCCTGGAAGGATGCTCCAAACTGGGAATTGCTGGAACGGGGAAGGTGTGAATGAGCCTGGAAGGATGCTCCAAACTGGGAATTGCTGGGGAATGGGGAAGGTGTGAATGAGCCTGGAAGGATGCTCCAAACTGGGAATTGCTGGAATGGGGAAGGTGTGAATGAGCCTGGAAGGATGCTCCAAACTGGGAATTGCTGGAATGGGGAAGGTGTGAATGAGCCTGGAAGGATGCTCCAAACTGGGAATTACTGGAACGGGGAAGGTGTCAATGGGCCTGGAAGGATGCTCCAAACTGGGAATTGCTGGAATTGGGAAGGTGTCAATGGGCCTGGAAGGATGCTCCAAACTGGGAATTGCTGGGGAATGGGGAAGGTGTGAATGGGCCTGGAAGGATGCTCCAAACTGGGAATTGCTGGAATGGGGAAGGTGTGAATGAGCCTGGAAGGATGCTCCAAACTGGGAATTGCTGGGGAATGGGGAGGTGCCGACAGGCCTGGGAGACGTGGAGCTGGGAATTCCTGTGGAGCTGGGAATTCCTGTGGGAATGTGGAAGGTGTTAAGGAGAACCTGAGGCTGAGGGGGGCCGCAGAGGGGGGACCCCTCTCCCCCTGAGCCCAGAGGGAAACGCTGGGATCGGAAGCCGGGATTTGATCCCAAGCAGCTCCCGGCCCCCGCAGGCGTCACCTTCTCGGACACGGCGAGCGCCACGGAGCCGTGCAAGCCGTGCACGCAGTGCGAGGGGCTGCAGAGCATGTCGGCGCCCTGCGTGGAGACCGACGACGCCGTGTGCCGCTGCGCCTACGGCTACTTCCAGGACGAGGCCAGCGGGAGCTGCCGCGAGTGCCGCGTGTGCCAGGCGGGCTTCGGCCTCATGTTCCCCTGCAAGGACTCGCAGGACACCGTGTGCGAGGAGTGTCCCGAGGGCACCTTCTCCAGCGAGGCCAACTTCGTGGACCCCTGCCTGCCCTGCACCACGTGTGAGGAGAACGAGGTGCTGGTGCGGGAGTGCACGCCCGTGGCCGACGCCGAGTGCCGGGGTAAGAGCCGAGCCGGGCGTCGCGGTGTCCTTGTCCTTGTCCTTGTCCTTGTCATTGTCACGGCTCTGCTGCCACCGCAGGGATGTTCCCGGTGCAGCTGCTGGGGGAACATTCCCCGTGGAGCTGCTGGGGGAACATTCCTTTTGGATCTGCTGGGGGAACATTCCCGTGGAGCTGCTGGGGGAACATTCCCGGTGGATCTGTCAGGGGAACATTCCCGCTGGAGCTGCTGAGGGAACATTCCCGGTGGAGTTACTGAGGGAACATTCCCAGTGGATCTGTCAGGGGAACATTCCCGGTGGATCTTCCAGGGGAACATTCCTGGTGGATCTGTCAGGGGAACATTGCCATGGAGCTCCTGAGAGAACATTCCCGGTGGAGTTACTGAGGGAACATTCCCAGTGGAGCTGCCAGGGGAACATTCCCAGTGGAGCTGCCGGGGGAACATTCCCGGTGGATCTGTCAGGGGAACATTCCCAGTGGAGCTGCCAGGGGAACATTCCTGGTGGATCTGTCAGGGGAACATTCCCAGTGGAGCTGCCAGGGGAACATTCCTGGTGGATCTTCCAGGGGAACATTCCCGGTGGATCTGTCAGGGGAACATTCCTGGTGGATCTGCTGAGGGAACATTCCTGGTGGATCCGCCAGGGGAACATTCCTGGTGGATCTGTCAGGGGAACATTCCTGGTGGATCTCGGCCTGGCTTTAGGGAGCCGCGCTGGGATCTGGCAGTGCTGGGCCAGAGAAAGGAGCCGGGGTTTCCTGCCTGTCCCTGTTGGCATCCCAAGCACAGCTCCAGCCCCTGGGAAAGGGGGAAAGGGGGGAAATAGGGGCAGAAAAGGGGAAAAGTCAGAGCCGGGCTGAGCTCCTGGAGGAAGCAGGGCTGCTTCAGAGGGGCTTCTACACCCAGGGCTGCTCCAGAGGGGCTGCTCCATCCAGGGCTGCTCCATCCAGGGCTGCTGCATCCAGGGCTGCTCCATCCAGGGCTGTTCCAGAGAGGTTGTTCCATCAGGGCTGCTCCATCCAGGGCTGCTCCAGAGAGGTTGTTCCATCAGGGCTGCTCTATCCAGGGCTGTTCCATCCAGGGCTGCTCCATCTGAGACTACTCCATCTAGGGCTGCCCCCATCCAGGCTGCTCCATCCAGGGCTGCTCCATCCAGGGCTGCTCCATCCAGGGCTGCTCTGCCAGGCTCCTCGGCAGAACCAGCGGCGTTCCTCGGGCAGGAGCGGCGCCAGCCCCTGCCCCGAGCGCGGCGGGGAGAAAAGCGCTTTGTCCCGGGCGCCGCCGGGCCGGGCAGCGGGGCAGCTCCCGAGGAAGGGTCGAGTAAATGGAGCCACAAGTCAAGGACACAGGGCCGGCTTTGTCCGCGCCCGGCTCGGGAGCGGCTCCCCAAGGGCAGCGGGGGCCGGGACACGGCAGGGCAGGATGCCACCAACCCCCTGACCCCCCTGCCA
This sequence comes from Lonchura striata, assembly GCF_046129695.1. Lineage (NCBI taxonomy): Eukaryota > Metazoa > Chordata > Aves > Passeriformes > Estrildidae > Lonchura > Lonchura striata. The sequence continues at coordinate 7,909,608 of NC_134627.1, read as the reverse complement.
CAGCGCTGCCGCCCCGGGGCCCTCGGGGCTGAATTCCAGCCTGGCACAATCCCAGCTCGGCACTATCCCAGCCCAGAACAACCCCACTTTGGTACAATTCGAACCTGGTACAACCCCAGTTTGGTACAACCCCAGTTTGGTACAACCCCAGTTTGGTACAACCCCAGTTTGGTACAATTTGAACCTGGCACAAACCCAGTTTGGTACAGCCCCAGCACGGCACAATCCCGGTTTGTTTACAACCCCAGCATGGCATATTCCCAGTTTTGTACAATCCCAGCTCAGAACACTTCCAGCCTGGCACAATCCCAGTCCAGCACAACTCCAGTTTTGTACAATCCCAGCTTGGTACAACCCCAGCCTGGCACAACCCCAGCCCGGCGCTGATCCCAGGGGCTGGCAGGGGGTGGCAGGACGAGGTCCCGGCTCCTGTCGCTATTCCCGGCTCATTCTCGCTCCGGGATGGGCTGGGGGACGTGGCCCGGCCCTGGCACCGGGCAGCGGCTCAGGGAGGGCACAGGGAATTTGGGATGGGATGGGCACCCAGGCGTTATCCTGGGGCAAGACCAGAGGCATCCGCTGCTCGCGGGACGCGCCCGGGTGCGGCAGGAGCGGGGTCACTCCCGGACGGAGCCGGCAGGGCAGGGAAGGGGCAAATCCAGGCCCTGGGGCTGCGGGGCGGCTCCGTGCGGGGCGTGGGCGCCCGGGCTGCCCCAGCCCCACCCTGGGGTGGATTTGGGGGCTGGCAGTGGAGCTGAGCCCCAAGGGCGCTGTGCTGGACAGCGCTGACAAAGCCACGGCCACCTCCAGCCACCCCGGGCCAGGGGACAGCTGCGGGCCAAGCCTGGGGACAAGCCTGGGGACAAGCCTGGGGACAAGGAGACGTGGGTCCTGTCACCTCTGCCGTCCCTCAGCCTCGGGAAGGGGATCCCTGGGGAAACACCCGGCCTGATCCCGGTTCCCCTTCCCCTCCGCCCCGGCAGGGCTCCACCCTCGCTGGACAACGCCCGCCCCGGCCCCGGCGGCCTCTGAGAGCCCCGAGCCGGTCACCGGGGAGCCGCCGGGCACCGAGGCGGGGGCCAGCACCGCCGCGGACACGGCCACCACCGTCATGGGCAGCTCGCGGCCCGTGGTGACCCACGGCACCAGCGACAACCTCATCCCCGTCTACTGCTCCATCCTGGCCGCCGTGGTGGTGGGGCTGGTGGCCTACATCGCCTTCAAGAGGTACCGGGGCAGGCAGGGACAGGGACGGGGACGGGGACAGGGACAGGGATTTGGGGAGGGGGGAACAGTGGGAGCCCCGCTCCGGATGTCCCACAGCCACAGCTGTCAGCACCGAGGGCACCAGGCTGGGCGGATTTCCAAAATTGTGTGAGGGGTGAGGAGGGAGGTGGCAGCAGGATGGGGGACCCAGTGCACGTCTGTCCCTGTCCTTGTCCCCGTCCCTGTTCCTGTCCCCATCCCTGTCCCTGTCCCTGTCCCTGTCCTGGCACCAGGACAGAAAACAGAAACTGGGAGAGACCCCGGGGAAGGGGACAGACCCCGGGGAAGGGGACAGACCCCGGGGAAGGGGACAGAGCCGTGGCAGCCCCGGGGAAGGGGACAGACCCCGGGGAAGGGGACAGAGCCGTGGCAGCCCCGGGGAAGGGGACAGAGCCCTGGCAGCCCCGGGGAAGGGGACAGACCCCGGGGAAGGGGACAGAGCCCGGGGAAGGGGACAGAGCCCTGGCAGCCCCAGGGAAGGGGACAGAGCCCTGGCAGCCCCGGGGAAGGGGACAGAGCCCTGGCAGCCCCGGCGATGGCACCAGCGTGTCCCCGTCCCCGCAGGTGGAACAGCTGCAAGCAGAACAAGCAGGGCGCCAACAACCGCCCGGTGAACCAGACGCCGTCCCCCGAGGGGGAGAAGCTGCACAGCGACAGCGGCATCTCCGTGGACAGCCAGAGCCTGCACGACCAGCAGCCCCCCGGGCAGGGCACCCAGGGGCCAGGTGGGACCCGCCGGGGTGGGCAGGGGGCGGGCAGGGACAGCCGGGGTGGACAGGGACACCAGGGGTGGGTGGGACAATCAGGGGTGGGCAGGGACAGCCGGGGTGGGTGGGACAGTCTAGGGTGGGCAGGGACACCAGGGATGGACAGGAAGGATGGGCAGGGACACCCGGGAACGGGTGGGACGATCGGGGGTGGGCAGGGACACCTGGGATAGACAGGGACGCCGGGGGTTGGGCAGAGACATCTAAGGATGGGCAGGGGTACCCAGAGATGGAGAGGAACACCAGGGGATGCACAGGGACACCTGGGAACAAGCAGGGAGGATAGACAGGGACCCCGAATGGGCAGGAAGGACAGACAGGGACCCCTGGGACAGACAGGGACCCTGAACGGGCAGGAAGGACAGACAGGGACTCTGAATGGGCAGGAAGGACAGACAGGGACCCCGGGATGGGCAGGAAGGACAGACAGGGACCCCTGGGACAGACAGGGACCCCGGGATGGGCAGGAAGGACAGACAGGGACCCCTGGGACAGACAGGGACCCCGAACGGGCAGGAAGGACACACAGGCACCCCGGGACAGGCAGACAGGGACCCCGGGATGGGCAGGGAGGACAGACATGGACCCCTGGGACAGACAGGGACCCCGGGATGGGCAGGGAGGACAGACATGGACCCCTGGGACAGACAGGGACCCCGGGATGGACAGACAGGGACCCCAGGACGGGCAGGAAGGACACACAGGGACCCCGGGACGGGCAGGAACCCTGGGATGGGCAGGGAGGACAGACAGAGACCCCGAACGGGCAGGAAGGACACACAGGCACCCCGGGACAGGCAGACAGGGACCCTGGGATGGTCAGGGACCCCGGGACGGGCAGGAAGGACAGACATGGACCCCTGGGACAGACAGGGACCCTGGGATGGACAGACAGAGACCCTGGGACGGGCAGGAAGGACAGACATGGACCCCTGGGACAGACAGGGACCCCGGGACAGGCAGGGAGGACAGACATGGACCCCTGGGACAGACAGGGACCCCGGGATGGGCAGGAAGGACAGACATGGACCCCTGGGACAGACAGGGACCCCGGGATGGACAGACAGGGACCCCGGGCCGGGTCTGAGCCCCTTCCCCCTCGCAGCGCCCAAGGCGGACGGGAGCCTGTACTCGGCGCTGCCGGCCAGCAAGCAGGAGGAGGTGGAGAAGCTGCTGGGCAGCTCGGCCGAGGACACGTGGCGGCAGCTGGCCGGCGAGCTGGGCTACAAGGAGGAGCTGCTCGACGCCTTCGGCCGCGAGGAGAGCCCGGCCCGCGCCCTCCTGGCGCACTGGGCCAGCCGCGAGTCGGCCACGCTGGACGCGCTGCTGGCCGCCCTGCGCAGGGCCCAGCGCGGCGACATCGCCGACAGCCTGGCCAGCGAGTCCACGGCCACGTCCCCCGTGTGAAGGGCGGCCCGGGGCGGCTGCCCCCGGCCCCTCCGGGCTCCCGGGACCGCCCGCTCCCCGCGCCGAGCCCGCCCGGCAGCCCCTGACGGTGTCGGGGGGCTCGTCCCCGCCCCGATCCCAAATCCCGGCCGCGGCCGGAGCGTTGCCGGCCCCGGGAGGCTGCGGGACAGACGGACGGACGGACAGATGGACGCGGCAGCGACCGCCGTGCTCTCAGCGCTCTTCTCTCCCCCGTTCCAGCCCCTTCTCCCCGGGGCTCCTCTTCCTCCCGCCCCGCCCCGTGCCCCTCCAGCGCCCCCAAATCCGGCCGCTTTCCCCCAAAAGCGGGTGGAGGGCGGGGCTGGAGCGCCCCGGAGCCGCTGGCCCGGGATTTGGGGGCTCTGAGGGGCTGGGGAGGGGGCCCGGCCTCCTACACTGTGAAATTTGGGGTGCGGCCTCCCCACGGCCCTGCAGGGATTGTTGGGGGAGCACCCGGGACACTGAGGAGCAGATTTTGGGGTGCCACCACCCCCTGTGGGGGCTGCAGGGACACCGAGGGGACACCGAGGGACACGGAAGGTGGAGAGCGCTGACCAAGTGCCTGCCCCGCTGCGGGGCCACCCCCGGGCCCCGCTCCTCCCTCCCGCCCTGTCCCCGCTGTCCCCGAGCCGCGGGGACCGGCCCGAGGCCACCGTGCCACGCCTGCACTGTCCCCGCTGTCCCCACCCTGCTCCAAAGGGCTCCTGCTGCGCCAGCGCCGTGAGGGGCTCGGCAATGTCCCCGCGGGTCCCCGTCCCCCTTGGGTGACCCCGGCACCTCCTCCTGCCACCTCCCCGGGGAGGGGACATCGCTCAAGGGGCGTTTGGGGACGTTTCGGCCCCGGCTGGGTGAGCTGGGGAGTGTCCCCTGGCCCGGGGAGTGTCCCCTGGGATGTCATCGAGCTCCCGGGGATGTCCCCTGGGCTGTCATCAAGCTCCTGTGATGTCCCCAGGGCTGTCACCAGCCTGGGAAGTGTCCCCTGGGCTGCCACCAAATGCTTGGTGATGACCCTGGGCTGTCACCAAGTTCCTGTGATGTCTCCTGGGCTGTCACCAAGCTCCTGGGGATGTCCTCTGGGCTGTCACCAGCCTGGAGCGTGTCCCCTGGGCTGTCACCAAGCTCCTGTGATGTCCCCTGGGCTGTCACCGAGCTCCTGTGATGTCCACTGGGCTGTCACCGGGACCCCGCTGGTGTCCCCAGCCCTTGGCCCGAGGTGGCCGCGGCAGAGGCTCCGGATTGATCCCGAAATTCCTCCCCGAAGGCAGAACGGGAGACATTTGTGACCAGGAGCCGCGGTGGCTCCGTGTGACCCCCCTGGGGACAGCCCTGTCCCCTCGCCACCTCCAGCCGGGAATTCCCATCCCGGCCCTTCACTCCCGCCCCATTTCTGGCCCTAAAGACTCCAAAACTTCCCCAAAACAGCTGCGGCGGGGTCGGGATGGTCCCGGGAGAGCTCCGAGACTCCGGGGCTGGAGCTGCCTCCGAGGGGTTCCGGATCCCCCAAATCTTCTGGAAATTCCCCCCACGCTGCACTCTGCGAGATGGAGACGCTCGGGCTGGATTTGGGGGATTCCCGGGAGCTGGAAGTGCTGCAGATCCCAAATCCCAAACCCAGACCCCAAATCCCAGCCCCAAACTCCTCCCAGCACCCAAATCCAGGGAAATTTGCCCCAGATTTACAGCCCCACTCGCAGCAGGGGTTGGAAACTCCCAGCTCCTGCCATAACGAGCCACTTGATGGGATGGATTTGGGGTGATTTGGGATGGATTTTGGGTGATTTGGGGTGAATTTGGGGGGATTTGAGGTGGATTTGGGGTGGATTTGGGGTGGATTTGGGATTAATTGGTGGCAGATTTGGGGTGGATTTGGGATGAATTTGGAATGAATGTGGCATGACTTTGTGATGGATTTGGGATGAATTTGAGATGACTTTGGGATGGATTTGGGGTGGATTTGGGATGGATTTGAGATGACTTTTGGATGAATTTGGCATGACTTTGGGATAGATTTTAGATTAATTTGGCATGGATTTGGGATGGATTTTGGATTAATTTGGCATGAATGTGGCATAGGTTTGGGATGGATTTGGGATGAATTCCACCACTGGCCATCTTCAGGTAATTCCCATTGCTCTGGGATTTTTGGAAAAGCGACTCCAGGACAAGCTGAGGGTGCCTGGGTGGAGGTGCCCAGATCCAAACCCGATTTCCTGGCCCAGCCTCTCCCGCTGGGAATTCTTTTCCTCAGGACAGCTCTGCCTCACTCTCAGGTTTTCATTGCCATGGGAAGGGGATTTCAGCACCCGCAATCCCAAAAATCGGATTTTCAGAGCCGAGGGAATGGGGACAAACTCAGCATCCAAAGAGGAGCCGGGGGCTGCCTCAGACGTGGAAGTAAAATGGCAAAAAAACACACACACACACAAAAAAAACCCAAACAAACAAACAAACAAACAAAAAAACCAAAACAAAAAAACCAAAAAAATAAAACAAAAAAGCCAAAACCCCAAAGCCAGGAGGGAAACCCAAGCCAAAGTCAGAGCTCGTTTCGTGTTGTACCAACCCCGTGTGTTCCTCCACCCCCCACTCTGTAATTCCAGGGCCGATTTTGTAGGAATAGAAGGATTTTGGGGGGGTTGGGGGCAGCATGAGCCGGGGGGGATGCACGGGGGCGGCCCGGGGGGTGGAATTTGTCCGTGTGTATCCTCGCGATGCCAATAAAGAGCATCGTTGTCGTTGTCCCGCTGGCTTCTTCCCGCTCTCCCAAAAAAACCCCTGGGAATCTAAGGTGGGAAAAAGCCCTTAACACCTTCCTGACGGGATTTTCCCCCTTTCCCTTCCCATTCCCGTCCCCGTTTCCCGTTCTGATCCCAAAGAGCAGGAGAAGCAGGAAACAAGGAGAGCTTCGTGTGTGGGATCAGGGACAGCAGCCAGATTTATGGGGAGAGAGGGAAAAAAAAAAGGGAAAATTCGGAATAAGGTCTGGAAGGGAGCCTGATGTTCGCATGGGCTGCGGGAAATCCCTGGAAAAGCTCCTTCCCCTTTTTTATGGGAGCCTGGGGAGGGCCAGAGCTGCTTAACCCCACATCTGCTGCCAGGGGGGCGACGGGGACAGATCCCTGCTGGATCCGCCGGGAAAAATCCCAAACCCCTCCCAGCCCCAGTTCCTGGGAAAATGCAGCAACCACTGGGAAAAAAAACCGGGGGAAATTTTCCAAATTTAACTCCACCGAGGCGCTTTTCACTCACCCCCCCAGGAGGAGCGGGACGGAGCTGGGAAAGGAAATCTGGGAAGGGAAATTCGGATTTCCCGGGGAGCAGCGGCTGCAGCTGAAATCCCAAATCTCCCCGGGATTTCCTCCCGTCCCCCCCGGCTGCCCCCAGGATCTGCCCCGAGACCCTTGCACGTTTTCCCGCAGGTTTCTCCCGGCTGTCCGCCCCGGATTTTGGGGATTTGGAGACGTTCCCGATCGCAGCGGGATCCCCGGGCGGGATCGGTTCCCCTCCCCCGATCCCCCCCGATCCCCCCGGGCCAAATCTGCCTCCCAGATGGAGCCGCATTCCCAAATAATGGGAAGCAGTTGGAGCAAAGGGCGCTGCTTCATCCCCCCGGGCCGAGCTGGAGCCAAAGGTTTTCCAAAATATCCCTTGGGAAGCGCATCCCGGGCACGCGGGACCCCCTTGAACCCTTCCAGGACCCTCGGGGGAGCCCCCCGGCCCCCCCAGCCCGAGCGCTGCCCCCTCTGGAATGGGATTTGATTCCAATTTCCTCCTTCAATCCCCGCAGCGAGGGGGTCCCGCCCCGGCACCGCCTCCCGACCCCATTCCCGATCCCATTCCCGATCCCATTCCCGGTCCCGGGGGTCCCCTGGGGGAGGGGACCCTGCCCCGGCCCGGCGCGGGACCCCGGGAGCCCCCGGGATGGGGGAACCCACGGAGCCCCAACACCCACCCGGGAGGGGCAGGAGGGGTTTGGGATCTGGAGGGGTTTGGGATCCGGAGGAATTTGGGATCTGGAGGAATTTGGGATCTGGAGGGGTTTGGGATCTGGAGGGATTTGGGATTTGGAGGGATTTGGGATCTGGAGGGGTTTGGGATCCGGAGAGATTTGGGGTCTGGATGGATTTGGGATTTGGAGGGATTTGGGATCCGGAGGGGTTTGGGATCCGGAGGGATTTGGGATCTGGAGGAATTTGGGATCTGGAGGGGTTTGGGATCCGGAGAGATTTGGGGTCTGGATGGATTTGGGATCCGGAGGGATTTGGGATCCGGAGGGAATTTTCCTGCTTTGCTCCCCCAAGCCGCCCTTCGGGGTGTGGGGCTGCAGCTCCAGGGAATTCCTTTGGGATGCTCCGCCCCGGATTTCCAAAGCCCCGGGAAATCCCGGCTGCAGCCCCGGGAACCCCGGGGGAGCCCGCGGCCGGTAAATCCCGGTCAGCTCCTCCGCAGCCTCCTGGAAAAGGAGGATTTTCCCAGGAAAAATTCCCTCCTCCAGCTCCCCCCACACCTCCCACGCTCAGGGGGAGCTCTGGACGCACCTGGCGGGGCCGGGATGGAGGGAGGGATTTGGGAATTTCGGGGGGATGCGGGCTCGGGACTGGGATCCCGTATCCTTTGGGAAGGGGCCGGACCCCCAATTCCCTGGAATGGGATCCCTGGGATGGGATCCGCAGGGATCTGCAGCGCCCTGGCCGGGTTTGTGCGGGAATCGGGGCTCAGGACGGGATTTTGTGGGAATTCCCAGGCTGGAAGGAGCTGGGAGGGCTTTCCCTGCCCCGCCGGGATTTGTGCCGGAAGGAAGGAAAAATCCCGGAGCTTTTCGGCAGGAAAAACATCCCAGCTGGGGATGAGGGAAAAGCTGCTGGGTTTTAGCGCTCCATAAATCCCGCCCGGCCCGGGATCATCCCGGGAAATCATCGCCTCCTCCCAAACAAAGCCCGGCACCGGCACCGGGCGAAACCTTATCCCGATTTCCCTCCCCGTTCCCCCCCCCGGGGGAGGTTTGGGGGAATATTCCCAGAATTGGAGTTTCCAGCAGCTGACACTTCCCTGCTTTCTGTCAGCTGCGGAGTCTCGGATTCCCAGGGAAAGGAAGAGACAAAGGAATTTCAGCTCCCTAAAAACGGCCCTGCCCCGAGGAGATCTGGGGTGAAATGGAAACCCGGCATCCTGTTTGCCAAAAAAATCCGGGAGAGGGGGAGAGGCGGGAGCCGGCGCAGCTCCCGAGCTTCCCTGGGCTCCGATCCCGGCGTTTGTGGGCAGAAAAGAGGGAAAAGTGGGAGCAGGGAGGGGATGAACGGGGCTGGGAGCAGGAATCCCATGGGATGCTCCTGTTTTGGGGTGCTCCCCTTTCCCCCATTCCCTGGGGATCCCGTCCCGGCTCAGCTTCCCGGGAATGTCCCCCGGGATCGGAGCCTGGCCCAGCTTCTCCGGAGCTCTGCCGCCGCAGAAAATTCCCAGTTTTCCCTTTCCCCGCTCCCGGGGCGATAATTGGCTCTGGATTGATTGGAGCCGTTTCCTGGGGATAAATCCTGCGGGATCCATGGATGCCCGGGAATTCTGCTGCCCTCAGCAGGAGCTGGAGCAGCCCCGCCGCGAATCCCTAATTCCTGCCAGTTCACCCTGAGGAGGAGGAGGAGGAGGAGGAGGAGGAGGAGGAGGAGGAGGAGGAGGAGGAGGAGGAGGAGCAGCAGATCCCTGTGCCAGGACATGGAGATCCCAGCCAGCCCTGGAGTCTGGGAAAGTGTTCAGCTCCATCCCAGTTCATCCCAGTTTATCTCAGCTCTGTCCCAGCTCATCCCAGTCCATCCCAGTTCATCCCAGTCCATCCCAGTTCATCCCAGTTCCATCCCAGTCCATCCCAGTCCATCCCAGTTCCATCCCAGTTCATCCCAGTTCATCCCAGCTCATCCCAGTTCCAACCCAGGTCATCCCAGCTCATCCCAGTTCCATCCCAGTCCATCCCAGTCCATCCCAGTTCTAACCCAGTCCATCCCTGTCCATCCCAGTCCATCCCAGTCCATCCCAGTTCATCCCAGTCCATCCCAGTTCTAACCCAGTCCATCCCAGTCCATCCCAGTTCCATCCCAGTCCATCCCAGTCCATCCCAGTTCTAACCCAGTCCATCCCAGTCCAATCCCAGTCCATCCCAGTCCATCCCAGTCCATCCCAGCTCCACCCAGGAGCACCCCTGGGATGAGGCTCTGCAGCCCCACTGGTCCCGGCCCATCCCAAAAACACCCTCCAAAGGAGCCCGTCCCTGTCCCAGCCCAGCTGGGACCCAGCCAAGCCATTTCGGGGTGAATTCCTGCAGATATTCCCATTTTCCCGGGGAGCTTTTGGGATATTTTCTCGGGTTTCACCCTCGGCACCTTCCCGGCTTTGGGGGCAGCTCGGGAGAGGGGCGGGAAGGGCTCCGGTGGCTCCCAAAAAACAGGGAGAGGGGAGAGGCTCCAGCTGGAAAACCGACAGAGGGAAAGGGAGGAGGGAGGGGATGGGATGGGAAGAAGATTCCTGCTGCAAACACAGGGAATCCATTGAAATTCCCACTGAAATGGAGCAAAACCCAGTGAAATTCCCACGGAAATGGAGCAAAATCCAGTGAAATTCCCACGGAAATGGAAGGAGGGAGGGGAATCCAGTGAAAATCCCGCTGGAACGGCCGCAAATCCCGGGAATTCCAGGTCTCCTGGCTCCCAGCCCTTTCCCACCCTGCAAATCCCGGGATTTGGAGCCGGGCTGTGCCAGCGGCTGTGCACAGCTGGAGCCAGACCCCGGGAAGGGGAAATTCCCTCTGGAATTGGGGAAATTCCCTCTGGAATTGGGGAGATTCCCTCTGGAATTGGGAGATTCCCACTGGAATTGGGGAAATTCCCTCTGGAATTGGGAGATTCCCACTGGAATTGGGAGATTCCCTCTGGAATTGAGGAGATTCCAGCTGGAATTGGGAGATTCCAGCTGGAATTGGGAGATTCCTGCTGGAATTTGAAGATTCCCTCTGGAATTGGGGAGATTCCCTCTGGAATTGGGGAGATTCCTTCTGGAAATGGCTCCAGTGACACCAATTCCCTCAGCCCCCGCCATCCTGGGAATGGGAAAAATGAGGAAAACTTCCCTAAAATCCATAAATCCCTGGGAGAGGATGGACATCTCCAGAGCCTGGAAAATCTTAGGGTGACATCAATCCATCCCGGGATTAATTGGATTAATTACCCGTGTTAATTGCCAGGACACGATCCCGCTTTTTACCTGGAAAAACCATCCCAGCTTCATCCCAGCACACCTCGGGGGGAGGAAGCTCCATTTGCCAGCCAGGAAAATTCCATTTTTTTCCATGGAATTTGGGTTTTCCCTGCCCTGCTGGGGGCTCCTGGCGGCCCCGCTGTTCCCCCAGAGCGTCCCCGATATTTTGATGTTTTTCCCACAGAAATTCCCCAAGATTTTCCCTGAATTCCCAGCTCAGGGAGCTGCCAGGCCTCGGACAGATGTTTTCCATAAATAACCAAACAAGGAGCGCACGGGAACAGGGAAAGCAAATCCAATTAGGCTGGAGAAATTCTCTGGAAAAGAGAAAGAGCTTTAATCAGCTCCGTATCAAAATAACAGATTTTAGCTCCAAATTCAGCCTTTTGTCCTGACAAAGCCTGGCTGGGAGCACGTCCCCGTCCCGCTCTCCCTAAATCTCCATCCAATCTCCTCATCCCGACCCTTTGGAAAAGAGACCGGGAACAGCTGAGCCAAAAGAAAAAGGCAGGGAGAAAAAAAAAAAAAAAAACAACAACAAAAAAAGGGTTTTGCCGACAGAAGGCAGAAAGCTTCAGAGCCCGCTCGATTTTCTCCAATAAAAATTGATTTTTTCTCCTGCTGCTGGCTGGGAATTTGGCTCGGGATGGGGATCCCCTGGGACGGGATTCGCGGTGTGGGTTTGCACAAATGGACAATTTGTTGCTTTAATTGGCCAAAACCTCAAAAGCCGCAGGAGGAGCCGATCCCGCCCTTCTGCAGGGCCTGGGGCTGGCGGGGGCCTCCCGCCCCCACAAATCCCCCCGGATTTTGGGGCTCCAGCCCCCAAACCCAGCAGCCGAGCGGGGGATGCTGAGGAGGAGCCCCGGGGCTTGTTCTGGAGCTGGAGCGGGAATTGGGGGAAGGAGGCTTGGAACGGGATGGAAAATTAAAAAATGAAAAATCAACAGAGAAATCCGCCCCGAAATCACGGAGCGAGGCTGGGACCGACCTGGGGCAGCCCGGGATTGTCCCGGCTCCAGAGGCTCCGGGTGGGTTTTGGAGAAATGTGGGAACAGGCGCTGGCCTTTCCTTTCCTTTCCTTTCCTTTCCTTTCCTTTCCTTTCCTTTCCTTTCCTTTCCTTTCCTTTCCTTTCCTTTCCTTTCCTTTCCTTTCCTTTCCTTTCCTTTCCTTTCCTTTCCTTTCCTTTCCTTTCCTTTCCTTTCCTTTCCTTTCCTTTCCTTCCCTTCCCTTCCCTTCCCTTCCCTTCCCTTCCCTTCCCTTCCCTTCCCTTCCCTTCCCTTCCCTTCCCTTCCCTTCCCTTCCCTTCCCTTCCCTTCCCTTCCCTTCCCTTCCCTTCCCTTCCCTTCCCTTCCCTTCCCTTCCCTTCCCTTCCCTTCCCTTCCTTCCCTTTCCCGGTTTTTTCCCGGGAATTCGATCCCGGCCGGGCTGAGCTCGGCCAGCGCCGGCCGCCCCCGCCCTGGAGCATTCCCAGGTTTCTGCTGGAGAAGAGCCGCGACCCCGCGGAATTCTGCCCAGCGCCCCCGGCTAAGAGCAGCTCCAGCCGCAAACCGGGAATTTGGGGAATTTTGGGACTGGGAGGTCGCCGGCCGGGCTTTGTCCATCCCAGATCCTTCTCTTCCCAAGGGCCGAGAATTCCCGAGGTTTGCCCGGGTGCTTTGGATCCCGCGGTTGCTGTGCCAGGAACCCCTGGAAGGGTCTCTGGCCCTGAACCCTTTTAATCCCGGATTTCTCTTTTTTATCCCGGATTTCTCTTTTTTATCCCGGATTTCTCTTTTTTGTCCCGGATTTCTGTGTTTTTATCGCTGATCCCGGCGGGAATGGGCCGGGATGGGCTCCGGATCTCCCGGGAACCGCCTCCTCCCCAAGGCTCCCTCCCCGCAGGACAGGCAGGAAAATGGGATTTTCCCCCCTGAGCTTTTTGGTTTCGAGGCTCCGGGTTTGGAGCAGCAGCTGGCACTGGCTCTGCTGTGCCAGGGGAGGAGTTTTGGGTAAATTCAAGCATTATTTGGGAAAAAACTCCGCATTTTGTGCTCAAAACTCATGGAAGTGCTCACGGCCCAAAGCTCATCCCTGCACAAACACTCCCCTGGCACGGCTCTGCTTTCCTTGGATTGCTCCTCCCCGGAGAAGCGGCTCTGGCTGCCTCTCGGGTTGTTTTTAGGGAATTCTATTCCCCAAAACTCGGTGGGAAGGGAAATTGGAGCCGCCGGTCCCCACTCGGGGGGAGCCACGGGGCCCCGCAGCCGGATCCGGCCGGGATCGCTCCGGAGCCCCGGAGCCGCAGCCCCGAGCTCGTCCTGCCCCAAAAAGCAAAGGGGGAAACCCAAAACGCTCCGGGATGGAAAACGGGCGCAGGGGAACGGGAGCGGCTCAGCCACGGTGCCCCCGTTTCCCGGGACAAAAGGATCGTGCCTCAGTTTACCCCGGAAACCACAGGGTGGGAGGGGCTCGGGAGGGGCAGCCGCTGATCCCAGGCTGGGATCCACTCCAGACTGGGATAAACTTCTGAGCTGGGATCCACTCCTGGGCCGGGATCTACTCCCAGACTGGGATCCACTCCAGACTGAGATCCACTTTAGGTTGGGATCCATTCCCAGGCTGGGATCCACTCCTGGACTGGGATCCGCTCATGAACTGGGACCCACTCCCTGCCAGGATCCACTCCTGGGCCTGGATCCACTCCTGGCTGGAATCCACTCCGGACTGGGATCTGCTCCCGGGATCAGGGTCCGTGGGAGCTTCCCAGAGGGAAATCACAGAATTCCAGAAGGGTTTGGGGTGGAAGGGCCTTAAACCCCATCCCCTTCCGGCCGCCAACAAATCCCCAAACCCACCCTGCCCCCAGGAACCCCCCAAATCCCCCCTGCCCCCAAGAAACCCCCAAAACCCCCCTGTCCCCAAAAACCCCCCAAATCTCCCCTGCCCCCAAGAAACCCCCAAAACCTCCCCAGGAAACCCCCCAAACCCCCCGTGCCCGCAGGAAATCCCCGTTCCCGGCCGGTTCCGTCTCTCCCATCCCCGGTTCTGTCACACCTCGTGAGGAAAACGCTTCCCAAAAGCAGAGCCGGGAACGGGGAGCGGCTCTGGGGCTCCCCGAGCCCCTCCGGCCCCCGGCCCCTCCTTCCCCGGCCGGGCTGAGCCCCCCAGCCCCGGCCGCTCTTCCCAGCGCCGGGTCCCGCTAGAGGGCAACAGAAAACCGGGAAAGAAGCGCCGGGAAAGGGCCTGGCAGCACCGCCAGGGCTCCTCGGGGCTCGGCTCCACCTCAGCGGCACCGGAGCCCCGAGGTGCCCCCCTGGACCCCGGCCGAGGATCAGTCTGCACCCCCAAACCCAGCCGGGATACGGGGAACGGTCCCTGCCCGCCGCACGGGGGATCGGGATGAGTTTTGAGGTGCCTGCCCCCCCAAACCGCTCCAGGATTCCATGAAAACCGGGCAGGAGGCGAACCCCCGCGTCTGCGGGAAAAGAGGTTTCCCAAAAAAAAAGCAGGAATTTGTGGCGGAGCAAAGGCAGAGCCGAACCCTCGGCACGGACGGAGCCCATCCTCACGCAGAGGCCGGATCCCGGGCCAGGACCCTGCTGCGGGAAAGAGCAGGAAAATTCCCTTTATCCACCCCACTGCTCCCAGTCCTCGTGGAATTCCCGGGCGTTTGGAAGGAAGCTGACCCGAGCTCCGGCCCGGACGCGTTCGGTGCCGCCCCGGGGCTGCCAGGAGGGAGATCCCGGCCCCTGGATGCGCCGGGCTCCGGAGGGAGCCGGAGCTGCTCCCGGGTCCATCCCGGGTTGTTCCACTCCGGCCCCGGGGAAGCGACGTTAAAGCGTTTTTATCCCTCCTCATCCCCGCAGGACCCCAAAACTGCTCCCCGAGGGATTCCCAAATCCAGCTCAGCCTGGGACGGAGGGACGGAGCCGGCAGGGCGGGGGAGCTCCGGGAATGCGGAGATGGCTGAAAACCGGGAATGCCCGAGCGCTGGGAAGTTTGATGGGGATCTTTGATGGGAATCTCGGCAGCCCCTGAGGGGATCCCGGCCGCTGCCGCCGGATTTCCTCCAGCTCCGCGTTCCTTCGGCTTCTGCGAGGCTCCGGGGTCTGCTCCTGAGGGAATATTCCGGAATTTACCTGCCCTGGATGCCAGGGAGGGTTCCTGGGGGGATCCGTCACTTTTTGGCTCCCATTGGCACAGGAACCGGGATCTCCTTTGGGATTAAGGAGGAGCCTGAGAACCGCAGGCTCAGAAAGGCTGGGAAGGACCCCGAGGCCCTCAAATCCACCTTTCCCTAAATCCATTCCCCATCAGGCGCCACATCCCCCCGGCCTCCCGTGTCCCCAAGTGCCACCGTGCCGGGGAAGCTGCTCAGGGAATAAAACCCGATCCAGCTGCCGGGAAATTCCTGCCCAAGGTCGGATTTCCAGTGGGATTCGGCTTTCCAAGAATTGCAGGAGGAGCTGAGCAGCGCTGCAGGAACCCAACCTTCCTCCCCTGCCCGAAAATCCCCGTCCAGGCGCGGTGGGAACCTGGCCGGCCCTGCTGGGCAGATGGGGCCGGCGGGGCTCCAGCAGCTCATCCTGCACCACAGCGGGATCTTTCCCGGGAATTGGCTCCATTTTTAGCGTCCTTGCTTCCCAAAGCAGCTCAGGGAAAGGGGGGATGAGGGAAGGATGTGGAGAGGAACACAAAGGGATGAAAGGAAAAGGGATTTTCTCCTCAGGGCGGGAGAATCCCGGGTTTGATCCCAGTCCTGCCCATGGGAAGTTAATTCCCAGTATTCCAACTTCTCCTGGAAGGTGGGGAAAGGAGAACTGCTGCCCTCCATGGGCTAAAAGGCATCTCAGATCCCAAACATTTCTAAGGGATCCCTGTCCTTCCTTTGTGGATAAACTGGGAGCCGAGGTGACCGGGGGCTTCTGCCCTTCCCTGGAGCGGGGGGATGGGGCAGAGCCGATCCCGGCGGGACCAGAACCGATCCTGGGCCAGAGGGCGATGCCGGCGACAAGGACAGAGCCGGGGACCCCCGCGGGTCCCCCTTGTTCCCCATCCCAGTTCACGCCAGTTCTCCCAGTTCTGCCCCAGCCTGGGCTGCCGCTCCCGAGGGAGCCACGGGGGCTTTGCCAGAGCCCGCTGAGCCCCCCAGGACCCCCCCCAGCCGCCAGGGACCCCTTCGGGGGGCTCTGCTGGGCCGCGGGCACCAAAGGGTTACTCCGGAGGTGCCGCTCGGCCCCGGCACCTGGCGGGGGAGGCGGGAGCGGAGCCGGAGCGCGGCCGGAGCGAGCAGGGATGGAGCGAGCCGGGGATGGAGCGGAGTTTCCCTGAGACTCCGGCGAGCGGCGGGCGGGGGAGCGGCCGGGGGGACAGGGGAGGGGACAGCGAAGGGGACACGGGGACGGCAGCGGCCGCAGGTGAAGCCGCCGCGCCTCGCCCGGAGCGGCCCCGCGGGGCGGGAGCTGCCGGGGCCACCATGGGCCGGGGCGGGCCGTAGGGAGCCGCTCCGCAGGGGGACCCCCCCTTCCCCTCGCTGACGCTGGAGGAGAAGGGAGGGAAAGACGGAAAAAGGAGGAAAATCCCAGCGAAACCCTCCCCAAACCGGAGCCGCGGAGAAGGCGGCGGCGCCGGCTGGAAAATGCATCTTCCTCGGAGCTGCGTCCTCCTCTTCCTCCAGGGCAGCATCGCGCTGCTGGTGAGCGCCGGGAGGGCAGCGCAGGGGGTCCGGGGGCTGCGGGCACCGGGGGTCGCGCAGCCACGGGGATGGGGCGTGCGGGCAGCCGGCAGCGATCCCCACAGCCGTCCCCGCATCCCCGCCCGCCCCCGGGAAAAAACCGCGTCCCAAAACTTCTGTTATTTGGCCGCGGGGAGCGGGCAGGGCTGGCGAGGAGAAGGCTCCGGATCGCCCCAGAAATCCGCACGCCCCCAGCCCCGCGCGGCAGCCCGGGGAGGGCTGGGGCAGCGCCGGGGCCGGGCCGGCTCCGGGCTCCGCTTCCCGGGGCTCCCTCTGCCTCCCGCTGCCTGCTCGGCCGGGTCAGCCCCGGGCACCCCGCGGCTTCTCCGGGTCCCCCCGCCCCGGCCCATGGGGCTGCAGCCCCCCGGGCGCCCCCAGCCCCCCAGCAGCCTCTGGCGGTGGCGGTTTGGGGGTTCCGGGAGCGGAGCGGAGCCCGGGGCAGCTCCCCGGGTGACAACTCCGCTCTGCGGTCCCTTGTCCTGTCCCGGCCCCCTGGCCCGGGTGTCCCCAGGCCTGGCGGGGTCGGAGGGGCCGTGCCGGGGGCAGGGGTGGGGGTGAGGGCACGGGGGGTGCGGGAGCTGCGCCCCGAGGCAGCAGAGAGCGACTCGGAGCCATCGCGGCTGCTCGCACCCATTCCCGGAGCAGCCGGGAGGCAGGAGAGCTGGAGAAGGCGCTGCCGGGGGGAAACAAAACAGAGAATAAAGAGAAAATCGGGGGAGAGAGGCTGGGAAGGGCTGGCAGGGCTCGGTGACCCTGCGGAGGGGCTGGCAGGGCTCGGTGACCCTGCGGAGGGGCTGGCAGGGCTCGGTGACATGGGGAAGGGGCTGGCAGGGATGATGACCCTGGGGAAGGGGCTGGCAGGGCTCGGTGACCCTGGGGAAGGGGCTGGCAGGGATGATGACCCTGGGGAAGGGGCTGGCAGGGCTCGGTGACCCTGGGGAGGGGGCTGGCAGGGATGATGACCCTGGGGAAGGGGCTGGCAGGGATGATGACCCTGGGGAAGGGGCTGGCAGGGCTCGGTGACCCTGGGGAAGGGGCTGGCAGGGCTCGGTGACATCCCCAGCCCGCAGCTCCTCCATCCCCGCGTCCAGGTGTTCTGCGCTCCAGAGGAACTCGGGCAAGGTGCGGGTCCAGGCGAGCCCCGGGCCCGCGGGAGAGCCCCGGGGCCGAAGCTGCGGGAGCTGCTCTTCCCAAAGCCCCTCCCGAGCCTGAGCCCGGCCCCGCCGCAGAACCGGACCCTCCCCGCGCTGGGCAGCGGCTCCCGGGAGCTCGGGGGAGCCCGGGAGGGCCGGGCCGGGCCGGACCTGCGCCCGCGGGCGCAGCGGGAGCCGCGGCCGGCCCCGGGCGGGCTGCAGAAGCTTTTCGGCTGGGGCGATTTTTACTCCAACATCAAGACGGTGAAGCTGAACCTGCTGATCACGGGCAAGGTCGTGGATCACGGCAACGGCAGCGTCAACGTCTTCTTCCAGCACAACTCCACGGGCCACGGCAACATCTCCGTGAGCCTCGTGCCCCCCACCAAGGCCGTGGAGTTCGACCTGGAGCAGCAGATCTTCATCGAGGCCAAGGAGTCCAAGGTGTTCAACTGCCGCGTGGAGTCGGAGCAGGTGGCCCGGGCCAGGAAGACCTCGCTGTGCACCTTCGACCCGGCCAAGACGTGCTCGCAGGAGCACACGCAGAGCCGCGCGGCCTGGCTGTGCTCGCAGCCCTTCCGCGCCGTCTGCGTGTACATCACCTTCTACAGCAGCGACTACCGCCTGGTGCAGAAGGTGTGCCCCGACTACAACGCCCACAGCCGCCGGCCCTACTTCCCCTCGGGATGAGCCCCGCGCCGCCACTCCCGGGATTCCCGGGGCTGCGATTCCCGGGCAGAGATTCCCGGGCTGCGATCCCCGGGGCTGCAATTCCCGGGCTGCGATTCCCTCGATTCCCGGTCCGCGATTCCCGGGGCAGCAATTCCCGGGATTCCCGGGCAGCGATTCCCGGATCTGCGATTTCCAGGGCTGAGATCCCCGGTCCGCGATTCCCGGGGTCCCGCGGCTGGAGGGATGGGGGTGGCTTTGGAGCCGGGAATGCTCCCTGGAATCCGCAGGCGTGGAAGGAAGAGGAGAATTTCCCGTTTTCCCCGGTGGGGAGAGGGGCAGCGGCAGCCGCGGCCCCGGGGTCTGCAGAGACCGGGACGTGGAGCAGGGCTGGATTTGGGACGTGGGAACAGGACAGAGCCACGGTCGGGACTCGAGCTCCTCAGAGCAATAATGGAGCGGCCTGGATTGGGATTTGGTGATTCCAGGTAAAGAGGGCTCCGGAGGGAGGGCCGCAAGCCCTGGAGACCGGGAGGAGCTCGGGGAAGGGGGGAGAAGTCACCGGAGGGTGCCACCTGGCCCCGGGCACCCTCGGGCTCTGCAGGAGCTGGGGATGAGCCCTCCCGAGCCGGGACGGGCAGGGCGGCTCTCCCCACGCCAGGCCGGTGCCGCGGGGGGGTTCGGGGACTCGGAGCTGCATTCCCGGGCGGAGCAATCCCGGCGGAGCGGGTCCGGTGTGCGGGCACAGCGAGGGATCCACGCGGCGCCCCCGGGTGCGATTCACACGCTGCTTCCCCTGCACCCCCTCCCTGCCCGATCCTGCCCTGATCCCTGCCCGATCCTGCCCTGATCCCTGCCCTGCCCCCCTCCCTGCCCGGATCCCTGCCCCGATCCCTGCCCGGATCCTGCCCGGATCCTGCCCCAATCCCTGCTCCGATCCCTGCCCGGATCCCTGCCCCGATCCCTGCTCCGATCCCTGCCCCAATCCCTGCTCCGATCCCTGCCCGGATCCTGCCCCAATCCCTGCTCCGATCCTGCCCCGATCCCTGCCCGGATCCCTGCCCGGATCCCTGCCCCGATCCCTGCCCGGATCCCTGCCCGGATCCCTGCCCCGATCCCTGCCCGGATCCCTGCTCTGATCCTGCCCGGATCCCTGCCCAGATCCCTGCCCCGATTCCTGCCCGGATCCCTGCCCGGATCCCTGCCCGCATCCCTGCCCGGATCCCTGCCCCGATCCCTGCCCGGATCCCTGCTCTGATCCTGCCCGGATCCCTGCCCAGATCCCTGCCCCGATTCCTGCCCGGATCCCTGCCCAGATCCCTGCCCGGATCCCTGCCCAGATCCCTGCCCCGATCCCTGCCCCAATCCCTGCCCCGATCCTGCCCGGATCCCTGCCCGGATCCCTGCCCGGATCCTGCCCCAATCCCTGCTCCGATCCTGCCCGGATCCCTGCCCCGATCCTGCCTGGATCCCTGCCCCGATCCCTGCTCCGATCCTGCCCGGATCCCTGCTCCGATCCTGCCCGGATCCCTGCCCCGATCCTGCCTGGATCCCTGCCCCGATCCCTGCTCCGATCCTGCCCGGATCCCTGCCTGCTCCCGGCTCCCGGCGCCGCCGTTCCCGGGCAGAGGGGAGGGAACGGGAGCTCAGAGCCGGGATTTCATTCCCAGGGAAGGAACAGAAACTCCCCCCGTGGCCCCGGGGAGGGAATAAAGCGCTCACGGTGGCACCGAGGCAGGGCCGGAGTTTTTCCTGGAAGTGTTGGCAGGGAGAGGGAAAACAAACGTGGGGGGCTGGGAATGAGGGATGGCCACGATCCAGGCCCGAATCCTGGAATCGGGTCCAGACCTGGACTCCCAGATTTCCTTTTATGTGGGCATTCCCAATTTCCACCCCTTGCCCAGGAATCCAAACCTCAGGCTCCTGTTTTTGTGCTATTCCCACTTTTCTCCCCTTGCCCAGATATCCGAATTTCAGTCTCTTACCTATTTGGGCATTCCCAGCTCCTGGGTATTCCCAATCTCCTGTCCTTCCCAGACATCCAAATTTCAGGCTCCTATTTTTGGGGCATTCCCAGCCTCCTCCCCTTCCCAGACATCCAAACTTCCGTCTCCCACTTCCACTGGCACATTCCCTCCTCCAGAAAAGACCAAAAAAAGCCACTTCCCTTCCCTTTCTCCCCAGAATCCAGAGCACCAGGCCAACTCCAAAAATTCCTTCCCACCCTCCCAGGACAGGTCCTGCCCCCGGGAGCAGGGTTTTACTTCCCAAAATTTATTTATTCCCAAAATAAATCCCTTCTCCAGCACTCTGGGAGGGCTTTGCCAGCTGCTGGTGGAGTTTCAGGATGAGCTCCCGCATCCAGCCAGGAGCTGCTTCCCAAAACCCACGGAGCCTCCAGAATCCGTGAGGACTTTTCCTCACCAAGCCCCGAAAGTTGGAAAAAGCTCTGGAAAATTTCACATTTCCAGGAAATAACGGGAGCGAGGTTTGGATTCAGGAGGGGAGGGAGAGGGAAATGTGGGGAACTAAAAATATTCCCGGAGGGTTCAGGTTTGCTGGAGGAAGGAGACAAAAAAATGGTTAAAATCTCATTGAGGCGACAGCAAACAAACAAACAAACAAACCCGCACAAAAGTTGGAGAAACCCGGAGAAATCCCAGAGAATCGCCGCCGGAGAAGCCCCGGGAGCGGGCGGGAGCAGGAGGAGGCTCCAAGGATGCGCGGCTGCCGGAGGGATGCGAGCCGCGGTTTCTAAGGAGACCAGGACGGGCCATTCTTCCAGCCCGGAGAGGAGAATTCCTGCTCCGGGAGCCGCGGGGAGCGAGGGAGGAGCTGCAGGAGCAGCAAGGCCCGAGGGAAAATCCCCGCATCCCAAAGCCGCTCCCGGGATCGCTCCCGGGATTCCCGGTGCCCTGGGTGGTCACTGCACGGGGCAGCCCGGCTTCCAGCCAGGAACGATCCCGGATTTCCCCGCCACAGGCACATCCCGAAGCCCGGCACGCAGCGATGCCAAACATTCCCGGTTTCCAGCAGCTCCTGGGACTGTTCTCCCATCCCGGGAAGGAGCTGCCACCAGCAACCTCTCCCCATCCATGGGTTCTCCTGTGCCATGGGGGAAGGAAAACCTTGGGAATCCCAGCCCCAAACCTTGGGAATCCCAGCCCAAAACCTTGGGAATCCCAGCCCAAAACCTTGGGAATCCCAGCCCAAAACCTTGGGAATCCCAGCCCAAAACCTTGAGAATCCCAGCCCAAAACCTTGGGAATCCCAGCCCCAAACCTTGGGAATCCCAGCCCAGACACTCCCAGCATCCAGGGGAGGATTTTTGGGAAGGGAAGGGAAGGGAAGGGAAGGGAAGGGAAGGGAAGGGAAGGGAAGGGAAGGGAAGGGAAGGGAAGGGAAGGGAAGGGAAGGGAAGGGAAGGGAAGGGAAGGGAAGGGAAGGGAAGGGAAGGGAAGGGAAGGGAAGGGAAGGGAAGGGAAGGGAAGGGAAGGGAAGGGAAGGGAAGGGAAGGGAAGGGAAGGGAAGGGAAGGGAAGGGAAGGGAAGGGATGCAATCCCAAAGGAAGAGGCTGGTTACTGCCACGTTTTCCATGGCTGCGGGGGCTTTTCCAGCTCCAGGGGCTCCTGCAGGAGGTGCCTGGATCCCCTGGGATCAAGGAGCAGCTCCTGGGAATGCTGGAACCCAGCACGGAGCATCCCGGTGCTGCCAGCGCTGCCGGGATCCGCAGGCAGGAGAAGCAGCGGGATAACGGGAGAGGGAAGTTTGGGAGGATGGAAAACACAGTTCAGGCCTGGAGAAAAAACAACAGGGACAGCTGTCAAGGACAGGAATGGAAAACTCAGCTCAAATCCCTCCAGACTCCAAGAACTCAGCAGAGAATTCCCAGCTCAAATCCCAGCCCTGCCTGCAGTGGGAACACGGTCAATAATTCAGGAATGGCTCGGAGGGGCTGGGATGGAGGAGCCCCCGCCCCGTTCCAGGACAGCTCCCGGGTTTGGGAGCTGCTGCTCCCACTTCCCATGGAACTGTGGTGGCTGTGGAAATCCGGGAATGCAGGAGAGGATCAAACAGGGAGGGGGGGAGGCTCCCATATTCCCAGGCTTTTCCAATATCTCTGTTCCAAACTGCATCCAAAATTTCCCTAGAGGAGAACAGCCCAAAGCAGGAGGGAACCCCGAGCTCAGGCACGGGGGCTCTGGAATGTCGTTCAGGAAAACACAATTCCAACGGCAAATCCAGGGAAGAGACGGCTCAGAAGGAGATTCCTGCTGGACTCTGTCCAGGGAATGATGGAGAAATGAGGGAGCGAGGCAGTGCTGGAGCATCCCGGGCTCCTGCTGTGCCTGGGGAGCAGTTTGGGAGCTCCGGTTTTCCAAACCTTTGGAATTGCAGCCTGGTTTTAACTCTGCTCCCTCTCCTTGCCTCAGCATCCGACACATCCCCCTGGCTGCTGAAATCCAGCCTGGAATTTTCTCATTCCCATTCTCATTCCTATTCCCTTTCCCACCCATTTTCATCCCCATTCCCTTCCCATTCCCATTCCCATTCCCATTCCCATTCCATTTTCATCCCCATTCCCATTCTCATTCCCATTCCCATTCCCATCCCCATTCCCACCAATTTCCAGATGCCTGCTCCCATTTCCAGTTGTTTTTTCCCTGGAGAAAGCAGAGCCATTCCTGGATTTTCCCTCATCCCAGCACCGCTCCCCTTGGATTTACCCGGATTTTGGGATGCTCCAGCACTTTCCACGGACAGGGATTTGTCCGTCCCAGCCCTGGGTCCCAGCAAACGTTGGGATCTTTAATTAACGCCCTCCTTGGCTCACTGGGCTCAGCCAGATGGAGCTTAATTTAATTAGGAGATTTTAATTACCCATAATAGCAGGATTTCCAAGCCATGGAGAGGTTTTGGGATCAGCCCCAATCCCCCCCTGGAGCTGCCCATGGGATGCAGGGAATGCTGGTCACTGCTTTCCCAAAATTGGCTGGATTTGATCAACATTCCAAGGAATTTTTCCACAATCTCCTCCAATATTTGTGGGAAACCGGGCCTGGAATGGCCACACCCAAAGAAATCCATTGGGAAATGCCATCCATCCCAAAAATCCTCAGCATCCATCCCAAAAATCCTCAGTATCCATCCCCAAATTCCTCAGCAGGGGGGAACCGCTGAGCCTGGAGGGAGCTCTGGGAAGAACATCCAGGGTTTTTTGTTTCAGGGATCAGAATTTGCCAAAAAATCCAGAGGGATCTCCAGGACCTCATCCCTGCTCCGAGGGCTGGGGCTGTCCCAGTTCTCCCAGTTTGGCCAGTTTATCCCCCACCAGCTGGATGAAATCCTTGCCTTTTCCTGCTGTTCCTGGGGGAATCAGGGATCCGGGGAGCTGAGCTGTTGCTGGGAGCAAGAGGACAATAATAAATGATATAAAAATAATAAAATAATATAATAAAATACATCAAGTGATCAGAATAATGATAATAATAATATTTCCAAGAGGAGCTCTCGGTCCCATCCTCTCCTTCCCAGGATCCCTCCTCATTCCATGCCACAATTCCCCTTTTCTCGCCAGCCCTTCCCAATTTACTCCCTCAATTAACACAGCTCCTCCAGGGATTTGAATAATTCAGTCCCACGGATGGAATCCGATGGAAGGAGCAGCAGAAATCCCAACTCCACTTGAACCAAAGCCGGGCTGGATTTTCCTGCCCACGCTTTGCCCAGGAAACTTCAAAAAGCCAAATCCTACGGAGCTGCTCCTGCTTTATTTATCCAGTTTATTTTCCAAAAGCCTCCCAGGCCATTTATTTCTCCAATTATTTCATGTGCTGCTCTTTTATTTTTCCCCTGTTTTTTCCCAGTTTCTTTTTCCTGCCCCACTCAGGAAAGTCTCTCCCCCTTTTTGTGCATCCACAGCACCCCCAGCTTTAAATTAAATTAAATTGAAATTTATATTTATATTTAAATTAAATGGAAATCAAACACACCCAAGATCTGGGATTGCCAATTTTCCTGCAGCCTGAGCCTGGAATTGCAGCCAAGGAGCAAAGTGGGCAGCAGGTCAGGAAAGGACAAATAAACCCAACCAAACCCTCTCTAATTAAATGTCTTCATATTAAATTAACTCCAAAAAAAGTCATTGGGAACAAGTGCGGGGGGGATTTGGGACACCAGGATGGAGATGAAGGAAAATGGAGGGAGAGGGAGAATTTCAGACAATTAATCCCAGGAAGTGGAGAGAGCCTCAGAAATGGAGTCAAAAAAATGAAATTAAATCAGAATTTGCTCTGTTCCCTTTCGTGGGAGAGCTCCCACGACCAGGAAAAATCCCACAGAAAACACCTGGGACAAACTGGGACAGCCAGGGACAAATCCAGGGAAAAGTCTCCTGGTTTGGATGCTCTGAGGGGCTGGAGCTGGGAGCAGGGACAGGGCAGGGATCAATTCCAGGGATCCATTCCTGGGGGATTCAGGGATCCATTTCAGGGATCCAGGGAGTTGCCAGATCCCTGAAGCCCCTGGGGGTGGAAAACGGAGGGAGAGGAACTCTCCTTCCTCCAGGGATGGAAAATCCGGGACAGGAGATCCCTGATCCATTCCCTGGGATCCATCCCCTGCCCAGCGCGGGCAGTTCAAGCTCAGATCCCTCTGCAACTGCTGCCATTCCCTTCCCAGGGGATTTGAGGCTCATCCCAACATTCCTGGCTGAGGAACATCCCAACTTTCCCTCATCCCAGCCATCCTGAATCCATCAGGATTGTCCTGCTCTCCCTCCTCACCTCCTGGAAGGACCCAGGGCTGGAATCCCACAGGAATCACAAAAAACTCTGGAATTTTGGCCTCACCTGCAAGGAGAAACAACAGATTTGTATTGAAATTCCCCATGCAACATTCCCAAAAAGATCTCCCCTGGTTTCCAGGAACCTCAGGGCACCAGCAGGACACGGCAGAGTGAGGAGAACCTGAGGAGGCTTAAAAACGGAACAGAACTGAAAAAATAACAATGAAAAGAAAAGGCCAGAGATACCACAGGGTACAAAATAGGAATTATTTATATTTTCCAAAAGAAAAACAAAAAGAGTTCCCAGCTATTGAAACATCTCTGCTGTAAGAAGTGACTAAATAGAAAGGGACAGGGCTGGCCCCAGACAGCCAGACCAGGTACAAACAGTGTAAGAATCACGGAGCAACTCAGGGACGTCGCACGCAGCCGTCAGCAAGAGTGAAATTCATCCTGGGGGGGGATCTTGGGGTTTTCTTTCGTTAAAAAAAGAGGGAGGAAAGGGGAAACAAAGCAGGGAAAAATGCCCAGAGCATTTCCCACAATGTTTAAAACAGAAACCGTCGGTGCTGCTCTCGGCTCGAGGGGTCTGCAGTCCTCTCCCAGCACAGCCTTCACCGCCCCTCGCGCTCCGAGCTGACTTTTCATAGGAAAAGGGGGTTTTGAACCATTTTTTCTGTTTGCAGTGGACACACAAGTGCTAGAACAGCAAATTCGTCTCCTGCCGAGGGCAGCGGGGCACGCGCTCGGCTCGGCCGGGACTTGCGGAACGTTTGCCATAAATACTCCTGGAGGTTTCCTCGGCGGAACCTCGGCGCAACTTCTGCCCTCGCTCCTCCCAGAGCCAGCAGAGCCCTCTGCCCCGGGCGTCCCACGCACACAGAGCCCCGGGCCGGGCGTGCCAGGGGAACAGCCGGATCCTGGAGGGCCTCAGGCGGGTGCAAGGGAACACACAGACACAGGGAATCGCAGGAACAGCCCCAGAGCCCACCCTCCCCCCTTTTCCCAAAGTTTCTCGGCGCTGTTGGACAAAGTCTGGATGTCACACGGAGCAGCCTCTTCCCCCCAACAACAGAGTCCAAGCTCCACGGGCCTCGCCGGCTCCCCGGTGCTCAAGGGCTGGGCAGCAGCGGCAGCAGCAGCTGGGGCCGCTTCCAGAAAAGCTCGGGATGAGGGCGGCGGGGGTTTAGGATTGCTTCAGCCGCTTGCGGGGCGGGCCCAGGAACGGGCACTGCGCCGAGGCCAGCGAGCGATAGGCCTCGGCCACCAGGTGCGGGTGCGACACCACCATGGACTTCCAGCCCGACGTCTCCATCACGTCCGAGGCGTGGCTGCAACACAGGCACGGCTGGCTGAGGGGCTGGGGTAGGGGAGAGCTGGGATCGGGGCTGGGAATGGGGCTGGGGGAACTGGGAATGGGGCTGGGGGAGCTGGGAATGGGGCTGGGGGAGCTGGGAATGGGGCTGGGGTACCGGGAGAGAGCTGGGATCAGGGCTGGGGGAGCTGGGAATGGGGCTGGGGTATGGGAGAGAGCTGGGATCAGGGCTGGGGGAGCTGGGAATGGGGCTGGGGTATGGGAGAGAGCTGGGATCAGGGCTGGGGGGGCTGGGAATGGGGCTGGGATCAGGGCTGGGGTAACTGGGAATGGGACTGGGGTAACCAGGAATGGGGCTGGGATAACTGGGAATGGGGCTGGAAATGGGGTTCGGAATGGGGCTGGGGTAACCGGGAGCAAACTGGGACCAGGGACTAGGATAACTGAGAATGGGGGATTAGGATAACCAGGAATAGAAACTGGGAGAACAGGGAGCAGACCACAATCAGGGACTGGGATAACTGGGAACAAACTGGGATTAGAGACAGGAATAACTGGGAGCAAGCTGGGATTAGGGACCAGGATAGCGGGAGCAGCCCTCCAGGTTCTTCCCAGGCCTGAGGAGCTCGGGGGTTTCCTCCTCCTGGGCTCCCTCAGGTGTCTGAGGGGTTTGGCCCCACTCCAGGCCGGGAGCTCAGGAGGAAAAGCTGCAGCAGATTCCAGGGGGGATGGCAGAACTCAGAGCTCACCCCAAGCCCAGCTCTCGGCACAGGAGCGCTTTAAATCGATATAAAAAGCCCTGGAAGAACTGCACCCAGTGACAGAAATGTTCCATTTATTAAAGCTTGGCAGGGATTTTCCATCTGCTGCTGGATTGAGAGCTGGGATCAATCCCTCAGCATCAAATCATGGAATGCTTTGGGGTGGAAGGAGCTGAAAGCTCCCCCAGCTCCATGGGCAGGGATGACTCCCGCTATCCCAGGCTGCTCCCGGCCAGGACCATTCCAGGATCAGAATTCCCTGATCCTCCCCTGCCTGCACCTCCTGGTGATCCCAGCAAGCTCCAGAGCAGCTCCCGGGCTGTTCCCACTCTGGACAGCCCCAGGGGACAATTCTGGCCTGGGTTTGGGGCAATTCCACGTGTGGAATGCTGGATAAATCACGGGAGGGAATCCAAAAATAAGAGAGGAGAACCTTCCCTGCGTGGGCCAGCCCAGGAGTGGGAACCCTGCTGCTCCCGAGGAACAGCTCACAACAAATCCTGGAATCCTGGGGGTGGGAGGGAGCCCAGCCTGGGTTTGTGTGGAGTGAGCAGTGAGAGGGGAAAGGGGAAAGGAAAAGGGGAAAGGGGAGGGTTTGTCCATCCTGGAGCAATTACTCACTAATTAATGAAGTCCACGGCCTGGGTTTTGAGCTGGTCTGCGCTGTGCAGGTCAGCCAGGATCAGGATCTCAGCTGCATTCTCCACAGACAGGTTACTGCAGAGAGCATCCTCACACATCACCTTCAGCCTCTCCAGGGCATACTGGGGACAAAACCATGGAATTACACCTGGAATTACACCTGGGTGTGCCCAGGGACCCTCACACATCACCTTCAGCCTCTCCAGGGCATGCTGGGGACAAAACCATGGAATTACACCTGGAATTACACCTGTGTGTGCCCAGGGACCCTCACACATCACCTTCAGCCTCTCCAGGGCATGCTGGGGACAAAACCATGGAATTACACCTGGAATTACACCTGTGTGTGCCCAGGGACCCTCACACATCACCTTCAGCCTCTCCAGGGCATACTGGGGACAAAACCATGGAATTACACCTGGAATTACACCTGGGTGTGCCCAGGGACCCTCACACATCACCTTCAGCCTCTCCAGGGCATGCTGGGGACAAAACCATGGAATTACAGTAGGGAACAGCTCAGGGGGGTGGGAACCCCCAAGTTGTGCTCCTCCAGTTCAGGTTTGCACCCAGGAATGTTCTGTGCCCTGAGCTGGGATCCATTTGTGGGATCTTTGCCAGGGGATCAGCTCCATCACCACAAATTGGTCTATGATTAACTGGTTTTAGGTTCTGACTGAGATTTCCCCGTTAGGATTGGATTCAAATGCAGAATTCCAGCTCGTGAAGCCCTGAAGCCTGGCTCATAACAGAGGCAGAGCACTCGGAGTTTTCTCTGGCAAATTGAGAGGGCAAATCAAATTTCTTTGCTAATCTGTCTCAATAAATAAAGCAGTTTATGAGGCCAGCCATGAGTTTGGATAATTGCCTGTCAGAGCCTCGAAATGTAACAAATAAAGCTGGGCACTCTCCTGCTGGAGATGGAACATTCTCCTCCATGTATCCACTTTTTAGTTCCATTTTTGCTACAAATAACTCATTTTTAATTACATTGTTGGCCCCCAGTGGCCACTGTGGGCTCTCAGCAGCAACATTTCCCCTTCCTCGTTTTTTAATTCCACCTCAGCTCCCCCCAGCCTCCTGCCCCCAGAGCTCCTGAAGTTGAATTTTGGTTGGTTTTGGGCTAATTACAGCTTTTTCCTAAGAGACAGCAGAGCTCTGAGGGAGCTGCTTCAGTCCCCGGGGTAAATATTGGTTGCTTTATGTGCTTTCATGGAGGAGTTTTTTATTCCTGCTTTTAAGGCACACAATGAGCTGGAAAGGGAAAGCAAAGCTGTGTTAAAAGGCAAGGAAGTCAGAATTAAAGCTCTCCCTGCCTTAAGTGCTGCTCCTCCAGACAATACCTTGGAATATTGGATAAATGTGGGGATGGCTGTGACCGCTCCTGGAATCTCCTGGCTCTGATTCCCACCTCAATCCTGGCTGGAATGGAGCTTTTCCCCCCTGACCCAGCCCTGGGATGGAGCCCAGGGACACAAAGGGGCACAAAGCACCCCCAGCCCAGGAGAATCCCAGGAGTAGGGAAAATCCCAGGAGCAGGGAAAATCCCAGGATTCCAGGAGCAGGGAAAATCCCAGGATTCCAGGAGCAGGGCAGAATCCCAGGATTCAGGCTCCAGACTGGATCTTTCCCTAGCACTGAGTCGCTTCTAAGGGAAAAAAGAAGAAAAAAGGAATACTTTTGGTGGCAAATGATAGATTTTCAGGGGTTAACAGAGCTCTCACTCCCATCTCTGGGGCTGCAAAGGGAGGGGGGAGAGCCCCAGGGAATTCCAGCAGAGCCCCAGGGAATTCCAGAGCTCCCAGGAGCTGCAGGGACTGTCACTGCAGCAGGAAAACCAACACCATTTCCCACTCCTCCATTTCCAGAGCCTCAGGGCTGGCAGGAGAACTGTTTGTCCAGACTCAGCACTGCTCTGGGGATTTGGGAATAACCACACGGAGAAACATCCCCGGGTCTGCTCTGTAATTGTCTTTGCAGCCCAGCTCGGATCATGCTGAGCAGGCTCTTCTGGGAGCTCCAAAAATCCTTAAAAATGAGCAGTAGAGCAAAAATTCCTGATGGTTTAATGGGAAGATCTGCAGCAGAGTCCTTTGGAAGCTTCAAAAATGCTCAAAAATGAGCAGTGGAGACAGAAATCCCTGATGGATCTCCAGCTGTGCAGCTCCAGGTGTGTTCTCTGTCAATCTGCTGGTCCAGGTGTGCTCCCAGGTTTCCCTGGAAGCCTCAGTTCTGAGGAACCTGCCCATCCCAGGGCTCTGGGAGCACTGTGGAGAGGAAATCCCATGGCATTCCAGCTCCCCCAGCACCCCTAAATCCCGAGTTTACCTTGTCAGCAGCTGCCAGCAGGTCATCAGCCATCTTGTCCAGGTTTGGGGCCTTCCCGGTGTAAATGAAACACATCATTTCCTTGAAAACCTCGGGCTCCACGTCGTTGATCTCAACCCGGTTCTGCAGGGGGAAAACGGAGCCTTTTGGGGTCTGCCCAGGGCCTCCAGGGCTCCTCCTGCCCCAGAACCCTTCAGTGCCACAGGGAAATCAGGTACGAGGAGCTGGACTTGAGAAAGAAAGGGAAAAAAAGGGGGAAACGAAGGGGGGAAAAGGAAGGGGGGAAAAGGAAGGGGGGAAAAGGAAGGGGGGAAAAGGAAGGGGGGAAAAGCAAGGGGGGAAAAGGAAGGGGGGAAATGGAAGGGGGGAAATGAAATATGTGGATGGAGCAAGAACAACTCCATGCTGTATCCCACATTCTCCACCTGCCCCTGTCCCCCTCAGGCTCCTTCCCAAGGGAACAAAGGCACAGCTGACCCCGGATCCCTTTCCCTGCTCCCTGCAGGAGCAGAGGGGAGCAGCAGCAGTGCCAGGGGATGCCCTGGGCAGGGCCTTTCCCTTCTGGGGGTGCTGCTGGCTCTCACCTTTTTGCTCTCCTCCATCTCGTGCTCGAACATGGCGCTGAACACCGGGGAGCGCGCTGTGGGGGGAACGGGACCCCTGGGAGTGCTGCAGCCTCTGGGCAGGGCTGCTGCTGCTGCCAGCACCTCCCACAGGGACTGCCCGGGACAATGGCATTCCCAGAGCAGCTGGGGCTGCTCTGGATCCCTGGGAGTGTCCCAGGCCAGGCTGGATGGGGCTGGGAGCACCCTGGGATTGTGGAAGGTGTCCCTGCCATGGATGAGCTCTGAGCTCCCTCCATCCCTCCCATTCCCTCCATCCCAAACCATTGCCTCCATCCCAAACCACTCCTCCCTCATTCTCCCATTCCCTCCACACCCCCAATCCCTCCATCCCAAACCATTCCCAAACCATTCCCTCCATCCCAAACCACTCCTTCCACCCCAAGCCATTCCCAAACCACTCCCCCCACCCCAAACCATTCCCCTATTCCCTCCATCCCAAACCATTCCCAAACCAATCCCTCCATCCCAAACCACTCCCCCCACTCCCTACAATCCAAACCATTCCCAAACCATTCCCTCCATCCCAGACCATTCCCAAACCACTCCCCCCACCCCAAACCAGTGCCCGTCTCCCCGGCAGCCCCAGGGCTCACCCACCTGCCAGGATGGCTTTGTGGCCCTTGAACTCCTGGCCGGCCACGCAGAGGCAGCAGTCGGTGAAGCGCGAGTTCTCCCAGAGCCCGCCCAGCTCGTCGGCCAGGCGGCACTCGGGCACCTTCACCATGTTCATGGTGTTCTGCCCCGAGATGTTCACCGAGTCCTGCACCACGCTCACCTGGGCACAGGGACACTCACACACTGCCCTGCCCTGCCCTGCAGCTCTGCCCAGGCACCGGGGGTAAAACTTCCCCGCTTTTAAAGGATCCTTTGCAGAGATCCCTGCAGCGGGTTGGGGGTTTGGGTGTCCATCCCAAATCCCAAACCCCACGGGCAGATTTCCCTCCCAGCCCCACGCTGACAGCACGTCCATGCAATTCAGGAGGTTTCTGAAGGAAGTGGAACCGGATTTTTGCTCTTTCCCGATTTTTTCCAGACACCACACCTGACCCAGTTTCTCCTTCCATGCTTGTGAAACCTCCCCAATCAATAATGCAACAGCCACCACTCCAGGGGAAATGAGGGACACACAGAGCTCCCAGAGCCCAGCACAGACCCCACAGGGGCAGGGGCTGACCCCTCAGTGCCCTCCTGCTTCTCCTCCCAGGAGAGCTAAATATTCTACAGCACAATTAAACCCCGCTCCAGACTGAGCTCCACAAAGCCCAGCTTTGTCAGACAGGGAGGGGGATCCGGAGCAGGCAGATTCCCAATCCCTGCTCCAAAGGTGAGGAATCTCCTCCAGAAGGGCCTCGCTGGGAGCCCGTGCAGCACCAGCCCCGTGGTTAAACCACAGCTGCAGCAGAGGCCAATTAGCAAACTCAGTGATTAATTGTGCCCTGCTGCAAGCGGGAGTGATGGAGGGGAAGCAGAGGTGAGGCCATTCCCTGGATTTGCTGTGCAGCCCAAGGTAAATTCCAGTTCTGTTCAGGACCACTGGGCAAGGGAGAGCAAGGACAGCCAGGGAAGGTCCACAAGGTGGGAAAGGAGAAGGGAAGCAGGGAGTGAAGGAAAAGAAAAGAAAAAGAAAAAGAAAAAGAAAAAGAAAAAAGAAATCCCAGCCTTGGATGCCAAACTAGGTAAGGATTTGTTTCTGCCACGCCAGACTCTCCTTTCTCCTCCCATTTTGTGCTCAAGGAAGGGCTCCCTCCATCCCTAGGAATTTCTGCTGCTGATCAAACAACATTGAGATGTTTGCTCATTTAAACATGTGCATGATTGTGATGGCCAAAACCTGGGAAAAAAACCACCTCTAAAGCAAACCAAAAACCCCCCAAAAATCCCAGCTGTCAAAGGACTTTGAAGCCCTTCTTTTATTCCTGAAAGAAAACACAGCAAAAGAAAAGACTCCCAGAAAAAAGTGCAGGAGATGCAAGGAGAGAACAACTTGTTCTGCTCTCTTCTGGCAAAAAAAAAACAGCTCCAGGAGAGGGTTTGCAGTTAAAAAGACAATGGGAGTGAAGCAGAGGAAGCTCTGAAGACATTAAATTAGAGTTTCTATTTGCTCATTAAGGTTTTTCAACTTAAATCTCTGGGTTTGGAAATAACTGGCTGAATCTTTGCCTGGAATAGCACAAGTGAAATAATAATGATGTTGTAGAAAAACACCAACACGGTGACCAGAAAATGGTGATTACTGCAAAATTCCCTTTTCTCACATTTTTCTCTTTGCTTGCTGTGCAGACACATTGAAGGAAATAAACAGAAGCTCACTTTTATTGAGCAGGGCAGTTCCCAGTGCAAACCCAGGCTGTGATTATCCCAAGCAGGCCCCAAATCACGGAGCACAAACAGAGGGATGGGAACACCAAAGCACCAGGAAATGATCCTCAAACCTGCCCAGTTCCCACCACCACTCCAGGGAAAAGCCCAGCAGGAAGCAGCCAAAAGGCAGAGGGATGAAGCAGGCAGGGAAAAAGAAACAGAGTAGAGAACCCCACGGTGAGAACACCCAGCAGTGATCCCAACCCCATGAGAGCAGGGCAAGGGATGGCTCAGCCCTGCCTGGGGAGCTCTGTGGGGCTGGGGCTCTGTGGGGCTGGGGAGCTCTGAGGGGCTGGGGAGCTGTGTGGGGCTGGGAGCTGTGTGGGGCTGGGGAGCTGTGTGGGGCTGGGGTTCTGTGGGGCTGGGAGCTGTGTGGGGCTGGGGCTCTGTGTGGGGCTGGGGCTCTGTGGGGCTGGGGAGCTCTGTGGGGCTGGGAGCTGTGTGGGGCTGGCCTGGGAGCTCTGTGGGGCTGGGAGCTGTGTGGGGCTGGCCTGGGAGCTCTGTGGGGCTGGGAGCTGTGTGGGGCTGGCCTGGGAGCTCTGTGGGGCTGGGAGCTGTGTGGGGCTGCAGCAGGCCTCACCTCACAGAACAGGGTCAGTTTGTCATCTGGCAGGAGCCCGTTGGCCTCGTCCAGCAGGAAATCTCTCCTGATGAACTTCTTGAAGCCCCAGTCCTTGCCTTGCACGAAGCGATAGGCGCGCTGGCTCTCTGCAGGGTAGGCCTGGCTTAACCCGGGCCGGGGCACAGCAAAGCCCAGAGCCTGGCCCAGGGCACAGCAAAGCCCAGGCCCAGGGGCACAGCAAAGCCCAGAGCCTGGCCCAGCTCACCCCATGAGGGGTTTCACCCACCCAGAGGGGTATCACCCACCCCAGGAGGGGTTTCTCTCCCCCAGAGGGGTCTCACTCCCCCCAGGAAGGGTCTCACTCACCCATGGCCTTGGTCTCCTCTCCCTTGGCGTTGAGGATGGAGAACTTGAACTTGGCTCTGACCTCGCTCTTGGGGCAGCTGACCAGCAGCAGGTACAGGGACAGGTAATCCTTGCTCTCCTCGTCCAGCCCCTTGGGGTTCACACGTAAACACCTGCAAAAGGGGGGTGGGAATGTCAGGGAGGGCACCGTGGCATTTTCACATTTGCACAGCAAACAAGGGCTGATAACGACCCCTGAGCCCCAGGGGAGCACGGGGGCTGGAAGGGGCAGAGCTGGGGTATAGCTGCACCCCCACATTGAGAAAAACACCCAGGAATTATGGCAGCCCACCAAATCCCTAGGGAAAAGAGCAGGGAGAAGGGCTGGAATCACTGAGAAGCCCCCAGGATACCAATCCTCACAAAAGGAAAGTGAAATAAATAAAATGGAGGCAATGGCCTTGAGGAAGTACAACAAATGCAGAGAAATGGTTGATAAAATTCCACAGGAGGCAACTGTAAGGAACAAGAGATTTCTGGAAGGTTGGTGGTTCTTCAACACAAAAAAACAGGGTTAAAAGGAAAAACACCTCCTGTGTGAAGAAAAGGCAGGAAGAGGCTCTTCCATGACCTGAAACATGACACAGAATCCACCAAGAACAAAAAGCAGACAGATAATGAACAGCTCCCACACACAGGGACCAAATCCACAGATCCAGATGTTCCAGGGAGGGCTGAGAGCAGAGGGGACAAAGGTGACAGGAACAAAGGCAGGCCAAGGAAAGCACAGCTCTGCCACCCAAAGGAGGGAGCTCACACTGTATCCCATGGATACAATTCATCCAGGGGCTGCTTTCCCACCAGTGGTACTGAAAAGGGAAATTCTGAACTACTCAGCAGCAGGCTAAAACCAGGAATCAGAGCCCATGGATGCACCAGGACACAGCTCAGAGCAGACACAGGCTCTGAGCAAAGTCCACTCTGAGTTACTGGAAATGACTGAGGCCTTGGGAAGATAAGCAAGGTTTAGAGGACAGGGAAAGGCCCAAATGAGGTCACCCTGAAGAGGCAGCTGCTCCTGGGCAGGAGCAGTGAGAGGATGCTGGCACTTCCCTCATCCCTGAGCTGCCACTCACAGAAAGGGAATTCACAGCAGGAAAAATTCACTTTAGAACCCCATGGAGTATGAGGGGCTGGATTTGGGGGGTGATTTGGCCTGTGCACCCTCACAGCCTCACCTGGGTTCATCACAGAAATCTGCTTTGAAGGTAAAGATTGGTTTGTGTGCAAACCCTGCTGAGGTGTTGGGGCTCGCACGTGCAGGATAACCGGGTTTTCATGGATTCCCTGGCCCAGCCCCACAGCCCAGCTGGGATGAGCCCCTCTCCCTGGGCCTCACCACTTGAGTTTGTCGTTGGCTCCAGAGGAAAAGGTCGAGCTCTTGATGACCTCCCCCATCTCCTCCCGGCAGAAGCTGAAGTTGTTGATGGTCCACATGTAGGAGAACTTCACCACCTTGATCTGCATGGAGAGAACAGAGCGTGGGATCAGCCCTGCCCATCCCAGAGGGACAAAGTGCAGCCCCCAGCTCCAGGTGGGGGACCTGGCATGGAGCTCCAGGGCTCCTGAGAGACAACTGCAGTGTGGGGCTGGGGTAACTTCTGTGTAACTGCCGAGTAACTGCCCTGTGTGTGACTACAGTGATTGCTGTGCAACTGCTGCGTGTAACTAGAGCGTGTGACTGTGGTGTGTAACTGCAGTGTGTAACTGCAGTGTGTGATTGCTGCATTTAACTAGTGTGTAACTGCCCTGTGTATAACTCCCCCGTGTAACTGCCCTGTGTATAACTGCAGTGTGTAACTCCCCTGTGTAAGAGCCATGTGTGTAACTGCAGTGTGTGATTGCTGTCTTTAACTAAAGTGTGTAACTGCAGTATGTGATTGCTGTGTTTAACTAGTGTGTGTAACTCCCCTGTGTAAGTGCCCTCTGTGTAACTCCCCCATGTGTAACTGCAGTGTGTAACTCCCCTGTGTAAGTGCCCTGTGTGTAACTGCAGTGTGTGATTGCTGTGTTTAACTAGTGCGTAACTGCTTTGTGTAATTCCCCCATGTAAGTGCCCTGTGTGTAATTGCCCTGCGTGTAACTGTAGTGTGTAAGTGCCCTGTGTGCAACTCCCTGTGTGTGACTGCAGTGTGTAAATGCCCTGTGTGTGACTTCCCTGTGTAAGTGCAGCCCCCAGCCCCAGCTGACCTGTGTGTAGCACCAGCTCTCGGCCACGGGCCCGCTGGACATCTCTGCCGGAGGGGGGGGACTCGGCACCCTGGACATCGCCAGCTTGGAATCGGGCAGGGCACAGGCGGCAGGAAACGGAGATCTGGGACCTGGGAGAGAGGAACCACAGAGATCAGAACCAGCAGGAAACAGAGATCTGGGACCTGGGAGAGAGAAGCCACAGAGATCAGAACCAGCAGGAAACAGAGATCTGGGACCTGGGAGAGAGGAACCACAGAGATCAGAACCAGCAGGAAACAGAGATCTGGGACCTGGGAGAGAGGAACCACAGAGATCAGAACCAGCAGGAAACAGAGATCTGGGACCTGGGAGAGAGGAACCACAGAGATCAGAACCAGCAGGAAACGGAGATGTGGGACCTGGGAGAGAGGAACCACAGAGATCAGAACCAGCAGGGAATGGAGATGTGGGACCTGGGAGAGAGGAACCACAGAGATCAGAACCAGCAGGGAACAGAGATCTGGGACCTGGGAGAGAGAAGCCACAGAGATCAGAACCAGCAGGGAATGGAGATCTGGGACCTGGGAGAGAGGAACCACAGAGATCAGAACCAGCAGGGAATGGAGATCTGGGACCTGGGAGAGAGGAACCACAGAGATCAGAACCAGCAGGAAACAGAGATCTGGGACCTGGGAGAGAGGAACCACAGAGATCAGAACCAGCAGGGAACGGAGATCTGGGACCTGGGAGAGAAGAGCCACAGAGATCAGAACCAGCAGGGAATGGAGATCAGCTGCACCTAGCAGGGAGAGGAACCACCAAAATCAGCAACCAGCACAGAAGTGGGGGCTGAGCTGTACCTGGGGGGCACAGAGAGGCAGACAGAAACCATCAGAACTGAGGACAAATCAAACCAACTCAAGGGGTTCCATCTCCCTCGAAACACCTTCAAAACGTGATGTTACACTGAGTGTTTCACTGAAACATTTCCAGCCAGCACAAAGCACCCCAAAGCCCAGCCTGGGGCCCAGGACGGAGGGATTTGGCAGAGGGAAGAGCCCGGCTGAGCCTTCTGCTCACGGCTCTGTGTCCTGCAGCACCTCACCACAACGGGGTCACGGATTCCTCCAGCAGGAGCAGCAGCCAGGGAAGGCAGGCAGGGTTTTTGGGATTGGCCACCTGTCTGCACGCTGAGCAACAAGATGGTCAGGGATGGAAAGGCTTCAGCAGGAGAAACACAGGGAATAAATAAATAAACCATGAGAGCAGGCCATGAAACTGCATTCTGTTGTTAAAACTGCAGTAAATTTCAGTGATTTGGTTTGTAACAAACACCTTTTTACTCGTTGCCACACAAGGTACTCCGATCTCTGAAAATGCAACTTGTATTTAAGAAGAGTTAAAAGGATGGATTTAAAAACTTAAAATAACTTTAGAATCCCCTGAAACAGCAGTTCCACACATCCCTGGCCAGAAGGTGGGAATGAAACCTCTAGCCACAACCAGCTCCTGGTCTTCTCCCTGACAGGGAATTCTCCACTGGCTGGGTTTGCCTGCTCAGGACACTTCAGAGGTCACCAGGTGCAGCGCTGGCACCTCTACATGGGAGCTGGATGGAAAAGCACGGCAGGCACAGAGGTTTGAGGGAAATATTTGGGAAATAATTCAGATATCGTGGCTCAGGAGAGGCAGGGACACACGTCAGACACAGGCAGAAATAACAAAGCACAGGAAAACAAAACAGAAAATATTATTTTATGGCCCCCTGTGTACAGTGAGAGTTTGCTACTGCTTGGCTATAAATAACAAACTCCTGGCTCGGGACAGAGTTAACATCACAGCTCAGAGCAGAGTGAGTCTCACCCCATTCCCAAGCACTTCCAGATGGAGACATTGGATCCGAGGGCAGAGCCAGAGCACCGGGGAAGCACAGGAAACGCTCCCTTGTCCCCCTGTCCTGCCAAAATCCCCTCCAGGCTCCACAGCTCAGCTCTGCCTCCAGCAGGGAAACCCCTGAGACCTCACCTGCCACAGGTGGGCACAAAAACCCAACAAACAATCCTGGAACAGACTCCGGAATCACCGGACTTTTGTCCCAAAAATCAGTCATTTTCTGCCTCTCAGGGTAAACCAACTCCCTCCTAAGAAACACAGCAGAAATTCCCAGGAATTTCCACTTCCAGATAGGTTTATTCCCGGAAAGGGAACTCAGGGCAGGCTGGGAAAGAAGGAAGGAGATTTTTAATTGAGGGGTTCAAAAGATGAGTGGCTGCTCCTGGGGCCAGCAAAGCATCAAAGAGTGCCTGGGAACAATCAGAGAGAGGGAGCAGGACGGGCTCATGGAGCAGGAAAACAAGGGATGAGGCAGGAAAAGCTCCTTTACTCCCTGCATCCTTCAAAGCCTCGGGAAGGACAGCAGGAGGGTGGCTTTGGAACAGGAAAAAGGGGGGAAAGGGCAGGGAATGAAAGGGCAGAGCTGCCCATTCCTGGAGCAGTGTGGGCAGAGCAGCAATCAAAGCCACCCTTCAAAGACAACACAAATTCCTGAATGACTTTTTCACCTGGCCCGGGACAGCAAACGAACTCGTACCTGTCCAGCTCTGCTTTCAGAGCCCTGCAGCCTCTGCTGGCCCTGCCAGGCCGCTGCCACCACGGGGGCTGTGCCAGCTGGGTGTCCCCTCCAGGGACCCGAAATCCCGGGCAGGGATTTCACCTGCTGAAAAGTCTCTGCGTGACACGACCCAAAATGTCCCTGAATGCTGTAAATTAAATGCTGAGCACTCCAGAGCATTTTCACCAATTACTGACCTCACAGGACCCCTAATATCTAAAATTAGCCCATTTTCAGATTAACCTCTGGACTTCTGCTGTGTTTAATTCTGCCCCAGGTGTGCACAAGGCCGTTCTCTGCTGATGGAAAATTATTTCTGTTATCACAAGTTGGATCAATTTTCAAAGCCCCAGCGTTGCTGTGTTTAATTCACAGCCCAAGTGTGACACCAGACCCAGCCTCAAATGCACAACTTAAACCTTGTGTTTGTGCCTAAAGCCATTTTTAAATCTTAAACCAGAACATTCCCAGGAGGAT
Source organism: Lonchura striata (assembly GCF_046129695.1). NCBI lineage: Eukaryota > Metazoa > Chordata > Aves > Passeriformes > Estrildidae > Lonchura > Lonchura striata. The sequence continues at coordinate 7,870,342 of NC_134627.1, read as the reverse complement.
CTGTAACACAGGCTGAGAAAAGCTGAACCGAGGTCTTAATATGAAAATTTCAGCCCTATTTTCTCTAAAACCAGCAGATCCTCCTGGGTTCTGCTGCATCCATGGCCAAACCAGCACCTTCCAGATGGGAATGTTCAATCCCTGCCAAGATCCTGACTTTATGAACTCTACAGATGCCTAAAAATAAACTTTATAAACTCCACAGATGTCTAAAAATCCCTGGAGCTGAGAGGCCAGCGACACCTCGGATCACAGCACTGCAAGCCCTGCCTGCAGCCAGAGAATTCCCTCCCAGGACACCCAGGAATTCCCCAGGCACTGACCACAGTCAGGTCTTTGGTGCCTTTCCAGCCCTAAAAACAGGGAGGGAAAACCCCAAAACAACCCCAGCCCCCCCTCCCAGTTCCAGCTCATCCCTGCTCCGTGTTCTCCTCCTCCTCAGGCGTGCACAGCAGCACAGAGACTTCCAGAACCTCTCGTGGAACAGCACAAACCCCACAGGGATCCCCCACAGCTCCTGGCCCTGCACAGGCCATCCCAAAATCCCATCCCTGGGCAGCCTTGGGAATGTGCTCATTCCCTGGGGAGCTGTTCCGGTGCTCCACCACCCTCTGGGGGAAGAGCTTTCCCCTAAAATCCACCCTAAATCCCTAAAATCCAGCCCAAATCCCTCCTGACACTGCCCTCAGGTCCTGTCCCTGCTCACCAGAGAGGAGAGCTCAACACTCAATTACCACTCAGCTCCTTCCTCCCACAGCAGGCACTGAAGGGACATTTAAAAACAGGAAAACAACAACAAAAAGAATCCAATCGATTCCCAGATCAGCTTCTGAACAGCAGCAGCTCCTCCGCCTCCTCGAGGGTACAAACGCCTCACCCCACAGCAGCTTCCTGCCCTGTCAGGTGTTTCTGGACTTGGCCACACGTTCTCATTCCAGGGCTCTCAACTCCCAGCACAGAAACTCCCGGCAGCTGCTCCTGGACTGAGAACGAAGGAGCAGCTCTCTCACTAAAAGGGTTTTGGCCGTCCCCGTTTGTTTATTTTGGGCTTTCTCCATTTTCCGACAGGTTTGTGCTGCGTTTCCTCTCTGCACCGAGCAGCAAAGCCCAGCAGAGCGAGGCTGAGGAGCCAGAGGGATCTTACATAATCCTCCAGCCGTGCAGCAGCTCCAGCCGGAGCGGGCGGGGAGCAGGGATCCCACGGAATTCCCGTGGGGTTCCCAGGCTGCAGCTCCCCCTGCTCGGGGAGCAGCAGCTCCTGCCCGAGCTGCCAGGGATAACGCCCAGGCCCGGCACGATCCCGAGTTCCAGGGGGGCAGGAGCCAGCAGCAAACCCACGCCGGGCACTGCCAGGAGCGAGGCCGGGACGTGCCCAGGACAATCCCGCTGGCAGCAAGATCAGCCCGCAGTCCCTGCCCAGGAGAGGCTCCCAGATTAACCCCAGTGGAAACTGGGCCAGAGCTGCTCAGTTAACTGGTTTTAACATCTAGCAGGGACACGGGCAGCACCGGAGCCTCCTCCACAGGGAAGCAGCAGGAAACTGGAGGAAGGATGGCATAAGAAACTGTGGGGGTTTGAAGCGATTCAGTGTGGGCTGTGCTGGCAGTGATGCCCTCACTTTAACCCCCCTCCCTGACCTGTGTTTGTGCCCAAATCCTCGAGATTTTGGGGAGAAAAGGGGTAGTTTTGTACCAGAAACTCTACTCCAGCCAATCAGGCTGGCAAATGTGGGAGCAGTTTCCATTTGATGGGCACAGTTCTGTGCCACTGTCCACTGCTGATGCAGGGACAGGACGACACCCTCTGAGCATTCTGCTGCTGGGCTGTCCCAAGCTCAATCAAAACACAGTAACAAAAGGGGGGAAAAAATATGTTTTTTCAGGTCACAACAAAACAAGGGAGAAAATGACACCAAATCATTGTGGGCAGCTGGTTGGAAAATGTCACTGAAAGGGAAATCAGGTGGATGTTTCACTGAAATAATTCAGGGTTTAGAGTTCTGTTTGATAAAGCAAAAATAAGTGTCATGCTTCAAACTCTCAGAGGGCTTCACAACAAGCCACCACTTAGAGCTCCAAAGGTAAAGTGGGAAAAAAAGAGGAAATGAGGGAGAAGTGTTTCTTTTCCTTATGTCACAACACAAACACATTCAGCCATGCTGTTAGGGAGAGCTGACAGCAGGTCTCATCACAGCTGAGATCCTCCTGCCCCTCTCAGAACTGCTGTCAGACCCAGACCATTCCGTCTCCCACTCCAGGCGCTCTTTCCCCTCTGGAACACCAGGAATGCGGACGATGCTTGGCAGCAGCAGAGCTCCGGGATGGCCCCAGCTCCCCGGGAAAGGGAATAATTTCCCTTTCCACACTGCAGGATGATGCACCATTTCCTCCAAGCAGCACCACAGGCCCGACCCTGGCCTGGGGAGCAGAGCCGCGAGCCCGGCTGCCGTTCCCAGCGAGCGCAGCCCCGCTGCTGCCGGGGGAACGGGCTCCCATTGTGGCCAGGCCACAACCTGTCACCCTCAGCGCCCGGGCCGGCGCTCCCACCGCGGCCCGCCTCGCCCTCCCCACTCCGGCTCCCTCACCGGCTCCAGGCACCCGCAGCCCCTGTCCCCCCGCCTGCCGACCTCCAGCAATCCCCGCTCCAGGTCTGTCCCCAACTTTTCCCCGCCACCCTCCCTCCCCCCCTCGTCCCTCAGGCCCTGCGCTCCCCCCCCACTCCCGTCACAACTCCTTCCCCTCCGCTCTCACCTCGCGGCCCGAGGAGCGGCCCCGCCGGCGGTGCGGCGCTGCTGGGAGGCCGGAGGGAGGCGGGGAGCGCTGCCCGGGCGGGTGCGGTGTGTGGGGACGGCGGCCGGACCCCGCAGCCCCCTCAGGAGACCACCGGCAGGCAGGGATCACTATTTGGCAGCATGTCCTCCCGGGCCGCTCTCCGCCGAGCGCGACCGGCGGATCACTATTGCGCAGGTGCCCGCAGCAGCTCAGCGCGCATGCGCGCGGTGCCGGGGCGGCGCGCGTGGGGGGGGGCCGGGATATGGCGCTGCCCTGCGCTCCCCTCACGGCCGCGCACGCGCGCTGGGGGCTGACGCCGCCGGCCACGCCCACCGCCCTTTTTTTTTTTTTTTTTTTTTTTTTTTTTTTTTTTTTTTTTTTTTTTTTTTAAGCCGCGCGCCCGTCGCGCGAGACCTCTCCCCGCGCCGCGAGGACGCGCGGCCGGGCCGGCTCCTGCGCATGCGCTGTGCGCCACAGCCCTCCTTTGGCGGCTCCCGTCCCTGCTGCGCCCTCACACACCGGTCACTGTGCGGCAAATCCCGTCCCTCCTGCGCCCTCACACACCGGTCACTGTGCGGCAAATCCCGTCCCTGCTGCGCCCTCACACACCGGTCACTGTGCGGCAAATCCCGACCCTCATGCGCCCTCACACACCCATTACTTTGTGGCACCTGCCTGAGGGAATGGCAGGAGCCATCTCTCCCTCAGGGCTCCATGAGGGGATAATTGCCTGAGGGAATGGCGGGAGCCCTCTTTCCTCACAGCTCCATGAGGGGACACCTGCCTGAGGGAATGGCAGAACCATCTTTCCTCATGGCTTCATGAGGGGACACCTGCCTGAGGGAATGGCAGGAATCATCTCTCCTTCCCTCACGGCTCCATGAGGGGACACCTGCCTGAAGGAATGGCAAGTGCTGTTTCCCCTCACAGTTCTGTGAAGAAGTGTTACCAAAATCATCGTGAAAAATAAGACTCCACCCGTTTGTCAGTGTTATCGAGTCAGGCCTTGCTTTCTTCTTGGCCCAGGCTCCTGTGTGGCTGACAAAGTTGCTCCACACCCACGCTGATACAAAATTTTTAAACTTATTTATGTATTTTTAGCAGAGGAAGCAATTAACTCGTTGGTATGGCTCTTTGTAGTGGTTTGTAACCAGTGAAGCAAAGATGTCATTGTTACCGGTCCTTAATTACCTGAAGGTCTGTAGAGAAGTTTATCCAGAGCGAACCTTCCCCTCCTCACTTCAGCCTCGGGGTGAATTAATTCAACTATACACAAAGCACCCCAAGAACAGAATTACCCAGCTTCCAGGGCATAGCCACGCTTATTGAAATGGGAAATGCAAAACATTTTTGTCTTCTCCCTCCTTCTCCCAGGTGAGACATGCTGCTCCTGGCCAGGGGCTGCCACGTCCCCCCACAGCAGGCTCCTGGATTTTTGGGAATGTTCTCCGCAGTGTCCAGGTTTTCCTGGCCAGCGTCTCCTGCTCCGAGCAATCCTGGATCCTGCTGCATTCCTTCGTGTCCCCGAGTGCTGCCCGTGGTGACAGAGCAGCAGGTGATGAAGAAATGGCTCTGGGAGGTGCAGGGCTGGTGTTTGCATTCCCGCTCTGGCCACACACTTCTCCTGGAAACCGCCTTTCATCCCTTTTCCATTCCCATTTTATATTCCCACCTAAGCTGCGGGTTTTTAGCGATGCGTTTCTCCTCTCGGAGCTGAAGTAGCAGAGGAAATTACAGCACCAGTTTTACAGATAACAAAGAGATTCCCCCTCCTCCCTGGCAGCCTCTCTGTAACCAGAACAAACAGAAATTCTCCTTTAATCCAGCACCGGCCAAGTGTCACTCTGCAGTGGGGAAGTCAAGTTCCTTTTCAGGTTCTCCTGATCAAAATTCTCTTGTTCCCAGGAAATAGAAAATTAAATTGGGCACCTGTGGAAACGGAGGTGGAATTTCACCTCTCCTCCCTTTGCAAAAGTCTCAGCTCTGTCCCCCTTGGTGGCTGGGAGAAAGGACAATTGTCACTCCTTCGCGCCTGGGCCACGATTCTGTGATAAATAAACAATTCCAGGTGTTGAGATGGGGATTTAGGCGTGTGTGAAGTGAGAGCTCCGAATTCCCGGCTCCAGGGACAATTCCCCAGCAGGCGGGTGGCATTTCCCTGTGCCAAGGGACGCCACACGCTGCCGTACCCCCAGGTCTGGAGGTGTCACCCTCTCACTTTGATTTCCACGGGAAGCTGATTAAACCCACGGCTCTGACAGGAGCTGCGTGCAGGAATTTTAACTAGCTGCTGCTTTTTAATATTCACTTCCTCTTCGCGTTTAATTATTTTGTTCCTGCGTTTTCCCTTTCAATTTACTAAAACTCCAGAAATGTAATTAGGGAGAGGCTGAGCTGCGGAGAGCTGCCAGCGTTTCTCCGCCGTGATTAAACGGAGCAGCCCTGCCTCCAGCGCGGGGCTGCAGGACAGGATTCCAACCATTATCCCCTTATCCAGGCAGGATCTGCGGCACGTCGGGATCGGAGTTATTGAAAATGCAGCACTAATTAAACTCCCCTATCAGGAGAGGATGAAAACGCAGTTATTTCATTATTTCCTGGATTTGCCTGCTCTGTTACGAACCCAAACAAACCCGCTGCAGAACAAAGCCCGCCTCAATCACGGGGGAGATTTAATGAGGCTTTAATTTGTGCAGCGCTCACGGAAGCGGTGCGAGGTGCTGCTGCCCTCCGCCCGTGCCAGGGGCACCTGTGGAGCCCATTTCCCATCTGGAGGGCACCGGGAGCGCGGTGCCACAGATTGCCACGGAGCCGCTGCCTTTGTGCTCGGCTTCGCTCATTGAATAACGCGGATCCCGCAGCCTGCCATGTGAAATGGTCATTTTTTGCTTACAGCCAATTAAGGATCCGTTCTCCCCCGCTGCTGCCGGGGTGTTTTCATCCCTCGCAGATCTCCTGCCCCTCTGGAGGTTTTTCTCCTGTCACAGCAGCCCCGGCTCTGTCACCTCAGCGTGCCCCAGGGGATGCTCGGGGGCTGGGGACGGGCAGAGCTGCTGGATCCTGCAACCCCCGAGCCGTGGAAGGCTGAGCATCCTCCCGGGAAGGGGAATGGGGAGCCTGGGGTTTTGTTTTGTATTTTTTTTTTTTTGTTTTTAATTTGTGTTTGAATTTGCAGCCCTCCTCCTCCGGGTGGGATTCACGGTGGAACAGCAAAAGCTGAGCCCTGCAGTGCCAGCTTCCCTTCCCCGTGAATTAACGGGGCAGGAGGGGAGGGGAAAAATCCCCACCTTCAGCAGCTCCTCCGGTGGAGAGTGGTTAAGCAGTTATTTTCCTGTGTAAATAAAATATCGGTGCCTCTTACAGAAATACATCAAATATTGATGTCTTTTATATTCGTGCAGAAAAGAGTGGGGGAATTGGTTCCTTCCAGATCCGAGGCAGAAATCCAGAGGGTTGCAGGATTTTCCTTCCCTGGGAGGGGCTGGGATGGAATTCCCAGAGCAGCTGTGGCTGCCCCTGGATCCTTGGGAATGTCCCAGGCCAGGCTGGGCAGGGGATGGAGCCACCTGGGATGGTGGGAGGGGTCCCTGGGTGGAACTGGATGAGCTTTGAGCTCCTTCCAACCCAAACCCACTCTGGAATTGTGTGATGGAGGCACGCAGATCCAGCACATCCCTAAATTCAGTGCAAGCCCACAGGGCCCAGCCCTTCCATGAGGGAATTCCTGCTGCTGTGCAGGGTCAGGCCCCTCTAAAGCACTCCCAGCTCCCTGCTCTGAACGTTTCCCACCCAAGTTTCCTCCCCTGACTCCCAAACACCTCCAGAAACCTTCCCTCAGTCCCTGCTGCTATGATTAAAAGCCGCTTTTGTTTGGGAGAAAACAAACACCGCTTAAAACAAACCCTGCCCTGGAGGTTTCAATCGCGGGGAATCTGCTGGGTTGCTATTTTTACCTGGATTGGAGAGGCATCAAAGCTGGTTTTGGAGCAGAGGAGGAACTCAGCCCTTAAATTGACAGCGGCGAGCGAGCAGCTCCCCCAGCCCTGAGCGGGCTCTGCTGCTCGTTAGCAGCGGCTCCTGATGAGGCTGCTCTTGTTTTCCAGGCTGCTTTTGATCCCGCACTCATTAAAACCTCATCCTGCTGCGGAATTGTTTCCCTCTCCCCAAAGCTCGGCACCTGCGGGTGGGGGGGCCCAGAGCGTTGTCCCCAAAGCCCCCCAAATCCATCCCGAGGCAGCTTTTCCCCTCGTCCTCGGGGAGCACAGCCCAGCTCCCTCCCAGCCCAAACCGTTCCTGGATTTTGTTTTCCCAGCCACGCTCACAGCAAAACAAATGAACAAATGAGGGGTGAATTGCCTTGGAATATTCAGGGTTTGGGGTATTTGGAGCAGAGTTTTCTGCTGGCCTCTGCTCCTGCCCCGGGGCTGCCTCCAGGTCCCTCCTGGGGGCTCCAAACAGGGATTTGTGAAGGCAAAATCCCAATATTTGATTCGATGTGGGGACAGTTAAACCAAACCTGCAGGGAAGCAAATCATTAAATCATCAAATCATTCAGCAGCCTGGGAACCGAACCTTGCTGTCCCCAAAACATCCTCGAGGTATTTCAAAAGAACACCAAGATCCCAAGGGAATGACAACAATTCCTTATCCACCTTTACTCTCCCTTCACTCATCACTGACAGGATTATCTCCATCCCTACAAAATACCCAAATTTCAGTCCCCTCCACCTCCCTCTCCAAACGTTTGGGTTTTTTTTTCCTGAGCCATCTGCTGCTGGAGCTGCAGGAGGAGCAGTGGGGATGAAAGGAGAGGGAGCGGAGCTGCCAAATTCCCGCGGTGGGTGCTGGGCTCAGCTCCTCAATCCCATCTCCCCTTCCCGGCCCGGTTCCGATCGCGGCGGGAGCCTCCCCTGGCGGAGCTTCCCGGGAGAATTCCAGCGGGAATTTTCTCCCAGCAGAATTCCAGCGGGAATTTTCTCCCAGGAGAATTCCAGTGGGAACGCTCTCCTGGGAGAATTTCAGCGGGAATTTTCTCCCGGGGGAATTCCAGCGGTAATTTTCTCCCAGCAGAATGCCAGTGGGAATTTTCTCCCGGGAGAATTCCAGAAGGAACGCTTTTCTCCTGGGAGAATTCCAGCGGGAACCTTCTCCCGGGAGAATTCCAGCGGGAACGCTGTCCAGGCGCGGTGCCGAGCCGGGAGGAGCAGGGCAGGATTTCAGCTCCAAGCCCGGCTCCAGGGGCTCTGCTGGTGGCCGGGAAGGATGAAACACAACGAAAATGGGGGAAAATCCTGGAGAAAAGCTGGATCTGCGGCTGGGTTTGGCTGGAGCAGGGACGGCACGGGAGCCGCTCGCTGTCGGCTCTCCCGGTGCTGGTTGGGAATGGTTAAAGCAGAGTTCCCCCTGCCGGTAACTGCGGCTGGAATTGGGATCCGGAGCCAACAAAATCCGGGAGGGAGGAAAGCTGGGATGGGTTCAGAGCCCTCAGCTCACCCGAGCCGTCAGCAGCCGCAAATTCCCCTCCGGCCCGGGGCCAGCGACCCTCGGGAATTCCCTGCGGGAATGTCCTGCCCAGAACATTCCAGAGCCCCAGAATTCCTGTTGGGAAAGAGCTCCTGACCCCAAAGCTGCACAGGCAGAGGGAGCTCCACTCCCAGGGCTGAGAAAACCCCAAAATCTCTGATTTACCTGGATTTGTGTCCCATGAACTGGAGAAGGTCTGGCCCAAGTTGGGGCTGAGCTGGAGCCGGTGAAGCCCAGAGAGCTGTGGAGACCCTGGGCACTGGGATTTGTCCCTTGGGAATTCTGAGCTGCCTCCTGGTGCACTTACACTGGGAATCACGGAATGGTTGGGGCTGGAAAGGACCTTAAATCCCATCCGGTCCCACCCTGGGACACCTCCCAGGATCCCGGGGCTGCATGGGGCTCCCTCGGTCACTTCCTGCCAGGAACCAACCCAACAGGCCTTGGCACCAGGAATTCAAATCCCTTTGCCCTTCCCTGGATGCTCTGGCAGCACTTTGTGCATCCCTGGCCCTTCCTTGGGGACAGCAGGAGTCTCCTGATGTTCCTCCCAATCCAAGCCCTGCCTCGGGTTGGGAAAAAGGAGCAGAGCCCAAAACCCACGGAACAGAATCCTCCCTCCCCCAAAGTGCCTCGGAGGCAGCAGAGGATGGAAATTCCTGGAATCCCACCCCGTTCCTCTGGGGTTATTCCGAGGGACAGCTGGACCCAGGCAGGAACATCCCAAAGACTCCTCAGGAGGGGTGAGGAACCCCAGGGAGCCGCTCTGGGAATTCCTGCTGGGGATCCCAGGGCATGGGAGAGGAGCCGCCCTGCGAGATCTGTGGGTTCCGCCCCAGAGCTGCCCCAAATTTGGGGAATTCTCATTTCCTGGGAGCCAGGACAGGGCTGGGGCAGTCCAGGACTTCCCTGCTGACACATCCCAGTGGGAGAAAATCCAAGGGCCTGCTCCGACCCTCTGGAAAACCCCACAACACGAAGGGGGTGCCTCCAACAAGGCTTTAATCCCGGGATCACCCCAAAGGACTGGGATCATTCCTCTCCCTCCCTGGACAGCACAGCTGGGTCCCCCCCAAATCAGCCAAATCCCCAAAAAAAGTCCTGGAGAAGCGGCCATTGTCTGGTTTTCTTTAATAAAGATAGGAAGGATTTGTGTTTTCCTGTTAAGGCAAGGATCTGCTGCTGCTGCTCAGCTCAGGGGGCAGCTCTGATTACACAAAAAAAGCAAAATTACACCTTAAACTAAAGGATTACATTTTAGAGACCATTTAGAATTAAAAAAAAACCAAACCAAACTCAACCCAAAAATAAATTCCACACGCTTTCCTTCTGATTCCCTGTCCTGAGTCCAGTTCCACACCAGATTCTGAGGTACAAGACAATAAATTAAAAGTTCATTCCAACCGCGGGGTCGCCTGATCCACCTCAATGCGATGTCTTCTTCACCCCCTTCCCAAATTTGGCATCGAGCCCAAGGCCTGGCAGGAGACAAAACATGCGGTTTGTGTTCTTCCAGCCAGTGGGAGATGGGAATTTTGGGAAAAATCAGCTGAATATCCCCAAATTCAGCCATGGAATGAGCTGGGGGGAAGGGACTGAATCGCTCTGCTGGTCCCACACGTCCTCGTCCCATTCCCACGGGTTTGAGGAGCTCCCAGGGCAGGATCCCGTGGGTTTTCCCCCAAAACTCACCCAGGAACACCAGCACGGTGCCCACCCACTGCATGGGGCTGATGGGGTTGGCGAAGAGCACCACGGAGGCCAGGATGGTGAAGAACTTGCGGGTGGTGGTGATGATGGAGCAGGTCAGGGGCCCGAAGTACACCACGGTCATGAAGATGAAACTCTGCCCCAGAAGCAGAACAGAGCCCCCGTCACTGGCACTGCCAGGCCGGGCAGCCAGGGGCAAATCCCAAAGGATCTCCCTTCAAATCCTGCTTCTTCCTGGCTTGGAGTGGGTTTGTGGCATCCTGGGATGGGCTGGAGGGGCCTTGGAGCTCATCCAGGGACGCCTTCCCCAATCCCACGGTGCTCCAACCTGGCCTGGGACACTGCCAGGGATGGGGCAGCCACAGATTCCCTGGGAATTCCCTGGGAATTGCCTCCCAGGGAAGGAAACCCCACCCAAAATCCCATCCCTGACCCCTGACCCCAGCGCAGGGCACCGACCTGGCCCAGGGCGCTGGTGAGGCCGAAGAGGAGGATGTTGGAGATGATGCTGGGATAACGCTCCGTGAAACTCAGGAACTCCCAGAGCTCCCCCGTGAACAGGATCCCTGGAAAACAGCCCGGGAGGAGCAGCCTGGCTGGGGATTCCTGCCCACGGGGGGCAGGTTGGGCTCAGAACCCCCAGAGCAGGGACAGAACCCCACAAACGCCAGCAGGAAACACCAGCAGCAGAAGCAAGCGCCCTGCTGGTTAATTAGTGAAAGGAAGATCATTAACGGGGATCAAATTCCAACAGAACAGTGCTAGCAATTAACCAATTAACCAGGAGCGCTGATCCTGGAATGGTTGGGCTGGAAGGGGCCTCAAAGCTGCTCCAGCACCAGGGCAGCTCCCAGCCCTGCTGGGCTGCTCTGAGCCCCGAGCTGGAGCAGGAGCTGCCGTGGGAGCTCCAGGAGAGCCCGGGCAGGGGCAGGGCCGGGCCATGAGCAGAGAAAAGCCCAAAAAGGCCCGAGGAAGCCGAGCCCGGAGCGCGGCGGGGCCCTGGCTCCTCACCTGCCCCCAGGAAGAGCGTGGACCAGAGGTTGACGTGCAGCATCATGTGGTTGGAGCCCGTCTGGTAGTGAGCACGCATGTGGTCCTGGGACACGCCCGTCAGCCCGTCCAGCGTCAGAGAGAGCAGCTGTGCATGGACAGACGGACGGACAGACAGATGGGGACAGACAGACACAGACGGGGGACAGATGGGGACAGACAAATTGGGCACAGCCAGCCAGCCAGATGGGGGACAGACAGAAAAGGCACAGACAGATGGGGGACAGATGGGGACAGGCAGACAGACGGGACAGACAGAGAGACAGATGGGGACAGACAGACAGAGCACATGGTCAGGCCCGGCTCCCCTCCCCAGGGCAAAAGGCAATTCTCGTTTTACAGCCGTTCCTGAGAGTTTATCACAGGGGTAAACCCCACCTGAGGGTTAATCCCAGGTGTAAATCCCCACCTGAAACCCTGGAATTTATCCCAGGTGTAAATCCCCACCTGAAACCCTGGAATTTATCCCAGGTGAGGGGTAAACCCCACCTGAATCCCAGGATTTCTCCCAGGGTAAGCCCCACCCGAGTCCCCCGAGGCCCAGCCCCGTGGGGTCCCTGCACTCACCAGGAGCAGCTCCCCGTAGCCAAAGACGTGCTCGGTGTCCCCTGTCCCTTTTTTGGGCTTGTAGAGGAACAGGGCCACCCCCGCCACGATGAGCAGCACGCACAGGTACTTGGCTGGGGGGTACCTCTTCCGCAGCAGGGTCACCCCCAGCAGCATCACTGGGAAATGAGAGGTCAAAAACTGCCCCAAAACCCACCCAGAGGAGTTAAACCCCAACAATGCCACCCCCAGCAGCATCACTGCAGAGAGAGAGCCCCTAAAATCCACTCATGGGAATTAAATCCCCATAAAGTCACCCCCAGCAGCATCACTGCGGAGAGAGAGCTCAAAAACTGCCCCAAATCCACCCAGAGGAGTTAAACCCCACAAAGTCAATCCCAAATGCTGCCTGGGCAGACTGAACATCCCACCCCGATCCCAAAGCCCTCTGTGGGATGGAAGCCAAGCCAGCCCCAGGGGGCTCCCACAGGAGGGGCTGTGGGGGGCCCAGAGCTCCACAGACCCCCCAAAAACGGGCAAATCTCTCACCTGGGATGGGTTTGCAGGACTTGCCCAGCACCTGGGAAGGGATATGGGTGTTAACAAGCCATACCCCAAAGGGAGAGAGAGAGCCCCAAAAAGATAGAGAATCCCAAAAAGAGAAAGAGCCCTCCTGTGTCCACCTGGGTGGCTTAGATGTCTCCCTGTGTCCCCGTGCCCACCTGGGTGGGGTGGCTGTCCCCCCTGTGTCCCCATGTCCCTGTGGGTGGGGTGGCTGTCTCCCTGTCCCCGTGCCCACCTGGGTGGGGTACCCGTGTCCCCGCTGTGTCTCCATCCCCCTGTGCCCACCTGGGTGGGGTACCTGTCCCCATGTCCCCCCGTGCCCACCCGGGTAGGGTTCCCGTCCCCCCGTGCCCACCTGGGTGGGGTACCTGTGTCCCCCCTGTGTCCCCATGTCCCTGTGGGTGGGGTTTCTGTCCCCCTGTCCCCGTGCCCACCTGGGTGGGGTCCCCGTCCCCACCTGGGTGGGGTACCTGTGCCCCCCCTGTGTCCCCGTCCCCCCGTGCCCACCTGGGTGGGGTACCTGTCCCCATCCCCCTGTGTCCCCCTGGGTGGGGTAGCTGTGTCCCCCTATGTCCCCCATGCCCCCATGCCCACCTGGGTGGGGTTTCTGTCCCCGTGTTCCCCTGGGTGGGGTACCTGTGTCCCCCCTGTCCCCATGTCCCTGTGGGTGGGGTTTCTGTCCCCCTGTCCCCGTGCCCACCCGGGTGGGGTCCCCGTGCCCACCTGGGTGGGGTAGCTGACGAACTGCAGCGCGGAGTTGCTGGACACCATGGCGCCCAGGTAGGACAGCGAGCAGGCCCCGTAGAGCCAGCCCCGCGTGCGGTCCGGCCGCGCCGCGTCCACCAGGCGGATCACTGCGGGGACAGCGGGGGACGGCTCGGAGCGGCCCGGGGACGGCCCGGAACTCCCGGGGCTCCGGGAATCCCGCACTTACGGAGCTTGGCGAAGGCGGCGTTGATCACGCACTGGATGAACACGAGCGTCAGCGCGAACCTGAACTTCTCCTGCTTCGCGCCCTCCCCGTAGCGGCCCCGGGTGCTGCGGGACGGATAACGGGGACACCGGTGACACCGGGACACGAGAGAGACAGGCACCGGGGACACCGGGCACAGAGCGGAACAGGCACCGGTGACATGGTGGGACCGGCACCGGTGACACCGGGACACGAGAGAGACCGGCACCGGTGGCACCCGGGACACCGGTGACAGAGCGGGACCGGCACCGGGGACACCGGCCACAGAATCGAGGGCACGGGAAGGAGCGGCGCGCCCCGCCCGGCTCCGGCTGCCCGGTTCTGCCCCGGTCCCTCCTCCCCAGAGCCCCCAGCCCCGGGTGAGCCCCGCGCCCCCCGCCGGTGTCCCCGCTCCCCGCGCCGTGGCTCACATGCTCTCCTGCAGGATGCCGTAGTAGAAGTAGCAGGCGAACACGCCGAGGAAGCAGACGGGCAGGCGGAGGCGCTCGGGCAGCCCCGGGGCCGCGCTCGCTCCCATGGCGGCGGCGGCGCCGCTCAGCGCGGGCGGCACCTCCAGCGCCACATCCCGCGGCGCCCCGGGCGGCCTCATCGGCCCCGCCGCGCCCGCCCCGCCCCGCGCCGCCCGCCGCGCTGCCCGGCCCGCCGCGGGGGGAAAGGCGGGCGAGGCGCGCTCGGGATGTCGCGGGGCGGGGCGGGAGCTGCACACGGAGATCGCCGAACCCTCCCCGGGGCTGCGCCCGCCGCGGTTCGGCCGCGATGGTACCGGGAGTGTGCGGGGTAGAACAGGCAGTGCTCGGGGCACCCCAGACTTAGGGGGGCTTCCCGATGCACGGCGCGCGCGGGAGCGACACCCGATGTGGAGCGCGGCGATTGGCTGGGCCGAGGGGGCGGGATAGAGAGACGGATTCTGATTGGTGGCTGCGGCAGTGGGGCTCCGCCTACTCTGTGCGACCCCCGAGCGGGGCTTTCCGGGGTCCTTCCGCCGGTCCGGGCCCGCTGGAGCCCGGCGGGGCGGGGGTGACGGGGCCCGGCCGGGACCGGCTCCTCCCCAAGGCCCCGTTCAGCCGCTGCCGCTGCTCCAAGCCGCGCTTCCGGGACGTTCCCGGGGAGCAGCGAGTCAGGAAAGCACTGTGGCCGGGAAGGGCCGAACCCCCGCCCTGGCGCTTTGTCCTTCACAGTTCCTCTCATCCCTCCGGGAATTCCAACACGGTTCGCAATGCCCGGGCTACACATCCCACCTCCAGGGCACTGCCCCCGCAGGCTGGGCGGAGGAGCTGCCGGTGCTGCAGCTCCCGAGGCTTCCTCCGCCTCAGCTCGGCGCTGCCCGCTCTCAACATGGCGGCCTCAGTAACGGGGGCTCCGCGCCCCGCGGACCCTGTGCCCTTATCAAAGATGGCAGCCGTAACCCCCGCCCAGCCCGCTGCCCCAGTCAAAGATGGTGACGCGCGGCTTCACTGCCGGCGGCGCCTGCCCGGCTCCAAGATGGCACGCGGTCACGTGACGGGGGTGTGGGCCGCGTCCCGGCGGAAGCGTGAGGGACCGAGCAGGGAACGGCGGCGGGAGCGGGGCTGGCGCCGCAGCAGCAGACGTGCCGCAGGGCGGGAGACACGGCTGCCACCACGGAGTCCGCCAACAGCAACACCGCGGCGGCCACCGCCGCTTCGCGGGCCGCGGGCGCTGGGGACCAGGCAACCTCGCTGCCCCCGCCCAGGATGCAGCGCAGGAAGGTGAGCGCGGCCGGGAAACGGGGGAGGCGGCCGGCGGGGAGACCGAGGAGCTCGGGCCGCTGCTTTTGACCCTTCCCCAGCCCCTCCGCTCCCTCTCCCGGCTCTAAAACTGGGGGGAAAGTAGCGGCCTTGAGCCCCCAGCGCCCGCCTCCCGAGCTCTCCGATTGGCTGCGGCGCTATCAGGCCGCGCGCTGATTGGCCGCGCTGCCTGTCACTCATCACCCCCAACGGCTACCGTCCCCCCTCCCCCGCGCGGCCATTGGGGCCCGCCCCTCGCCGTTTCCGATTGGGCACGCGCTCGGAGAGCTGGCCGTCTATTGGACAGGTCCCCGCACCGGGCTGGGCGCTGATTGGCTATTGCTGCTGTCCATCCCCGCCCAACGGTCACCTCCCCGCGCGAGCCTTGTTCCTCCCTTCCCCCATCGCGCCGCGGCCTGCCCCCACGGTTGGCGTTGCCGTGGGAGCAAGCCTCGCGCTGATTGGCCGCCGTTCGCTGTCAATCGCGCGCGGCGGCGGCCCGCCTTTTTGCTCCTCGAGCTGCCATTGGTAGGCCTCCCTTTCGGCCCCGCCCACGCGCGCTGTGATTGGCTGGGGCCGGCGCGGCTCCGCTGGGGGCAAAACAAAGCGGCGCGGGGGCCGCGCTCCCGCCACCGGCGCGAGGCGCCCCCCCCTCCCCTCATGGCGGCCGCGCCCCTCCCCGCTCCCCTCACGGCCGCCGCCATCGCCGCCCCCTCACCCTGCCGGCACCCCCGGCCTCCCCTCACCGCCGAGCCGCTCAACCGCGCCGGGGAATAAGGCACGAGCCTGGAAAAGGGGGAACAAAATTAAAGATTTTAGCTTGGGGCGGTTTAATAATGAGAAATAAGTGAAACACTGTTGTGGTGTTAAATAACCGTGATAACAGAAAGGGAAGGGAATAAAAATTGCGATTGCTGACCGGTGCCAGTCACCCTTCCGATATCCAGATTGCTCCCCTCGCTTTGGGATAATTCTGATAATTCCTCCAGTTTATATCCTGGGAATGACAGCCTGAGGTGGGAATTTGGCCATGAGGGATCACCTGTCCCGCTTTGTTTTTGGAAATTCCTCACTGCCAGAGCAGGAGACACAAAAAGAATCCCTGACTTGGCATAAACCTCCTGGGTCACCCTTGCAGCTGCAGAGGCTGTGAGGAGGTGCAGAACACGAAATCCCCGCTCAGTGTTGTGTTTTTAGCAGTAGCAGGGCAGCGTTTCAGGGCAGTGTGTGCCGTTGCAGAGGAACGCGGGCAGCAGCTCGGATGGCACCGAGGACTCGGATTTCTCCACGGACCCCGAGCACACGGACAGCTCCGAGAGCGACGGCACCTCCCGCAGATCCGCCCGCGTCACCCGCTCCTCGGCACGGCTCAGCCAGAGCTCCCAGGGTGAGGGAGGGCTCCTGCTCAAACCGGGAGAGGCTCTTCCTCGAACTGGGAAAACTCTTCCTCAAACTGGGAAAACTCTTCCTCAAACTGGGGAAAGGCTCTTCCTCAAACTGGGGCAAAGCTCGTCCTTAAACTAGTGCAAGACCTTTGTCAAACTGGGGCAAGCCTTTCCTCAAACCGGGAAAGGCTCTTCCTCAAACCGGGAAAGGCTCTTCCTCAAACTGGGGAAAGGCTTTCCTTAAACCAGGGCAAAGCTCTTCTTTAAACCGGGGGAAGGCTCTTCCTCAAACTGGGGAAAGGCTCTTCCTCAAACCAGGAAAGGCTTTTCCTTAAACTGTGGAAAGCCTTTTCTCAAAGTGGGGCAAGGCTCTTCCTTAAATTGGGGAAAGCTTTTCCTTAAACTGGGGCTAGGTTCCTCCTCAAACGAGGGAAAAGCCTTTCCTTAAACTGGGCTAAGCTCCTCTTCAAACCCAGGAAAGGCTCCTCCTCAAACCAGGGAAAAACCTTTCCTTAAACCAGGGAAAATCTCCTCAAATGGGAGAAAAGTTCCTCCAGCCAGGAAAAGGCTCCTCTTTAAACTAGGGATTCCTCTTTAAACTAGGGAAAAGCCTTTCCACAAACCAGGGCAAGGCTCCTCCTCAGACTGGGGAAAAGCTCCTCCTTAAATTGGGGAAAAGATCCTCAAACTGGGGAAAATTTCCTCCTGTAACTGGAGCAAGGCTCTTCCAGGCCCACACACAAATCCCAGGTGCAGCTCCACACCACAGGCAGTCCTGCTGTTCCCGATATCTAAACCCTGATGGTTCTTATCGAAACAAAGAGATCTTTGCTTCTCCAAATTGAAGCTGGGTGCTAATTGCAGGTCAATTAAGTTGTTAAACCTGGAGCAAGCTGCTGTCACTCCAGTTTCCTCCGAGAGTCCTGACATTTTATCAGGCAAGGCCAGAGCATGGTGACATGGGCAGGACGGAGCCACAGGGTGTCAATCAGTGGGGGACATGGGGGTTCTTATGGGTGCTGTGGTGTGACTGTGGTATCCCCTCAGTGTTGTGGTGTCTGTGTGGTTCTTGTGGTGTCCCCATGGTGTGACTGGTGTCCCCACGGTGTCCCCGCGGTGTCCCCTGGTGTAACGGCCCCGTTTCCCCGGGAGCAGACTCCAGCCCGGTGCGGAACCCGCCGGCGTTCGGGCCGGACGAGCCAGTGTACTCCACGCGGAGGGTGACCCGCAGCCAGCAGCAGCCAGCTCCTGTCACCCCCAAGAAGTACCCGCTGCGACAGACCCGCTCCTCCGGCTCCGAGACCGAGCAGGCCGTGGACTTCTCGGACAGAGGTACCCCCGGGGGCAGGGAATGCTGCATTGGTACCCACAGGGGAAGGGAACACTGCATTGATACCCAGAGGGGCAGGGAACCCTGCATTGGTGCCCAGAGGGGCAGGGAACACTGCATTGGTACCCAGAGGGGCAGGGAACCCTGCATTGGTACCCAGAGGGGCAGGGAACCCTGCATTGATACCCAGAGGGGCAAGGAACGCTGCATTGGTGCCCAGAGGGGCAGGGAACACTGCATTGGTACCCAGAGGGGCAGGGAACCCTGCATTGGTACCCAGAGGGGCAGGGAACCCTGCATTGATACCCAGAGGGGCAAGGAACGCTGCATTGGTGCCCAGAGGGGCAGGGAACGCATGGGTACCCACAAGGACACGGAATGCTGCTCCCGGGGTGGGACAGGCTCTGTGCAGCCCCTGGGGCATTTTCAGGAGCATTTTTGGGAGCCCAGTCCCCTCAGCCGCATCCCCTCAGCCCCATCCCCTCAGCCCAAATCCCCTCAGCCCCATCCCCTCAGCCCCAATCCCCTCAGCCCCAATCCCCTCAGCCCCGTCCCCTCAGCCCCGTCCCCTCATCCCCTCAGCCCCGTCCCCTCATCCCCTCAGCCCCAATCCCCTCAGCCCCAATCCCCTCAGCCCCAATCCCCTCAGCCCCAATCCCCTCAGCCCCGTCCCCTCATGCCCTCAGCCCCAATCCCCTCAGCCCCGTCCCCTCATCCCCTCAGCCCCAATCCCCTCAGCCCCAATCCTCTCAGCCCCAATCCCCTCAGCCCCAATCCCTTCAGCCCCGTCCCCTCTGCCCTCCCCAGACACCAAGAACGCAGCGGATCACGACGAGTCGCCGCCCCGCACCCCCACGGGGAACGCGCCCTCCTCGGAGTCCGACATCGACATCTCCAGCCCCAACGTGTCCCACGACGAGAGCCTGGCCAAGGACATGTCCATGAAGGACTCGGGCAGCGACCTCTCCCACCGGCCCAAGCGCCGCCGCTTCCACGAGAGCTACAACTTCAACATGAAGTGTCCCACCCCTGGCTGCAACTCCCTGGGTAACCCCCTTGGCAGTCCTGCTGCGGGCTGCCTGCTTGGCTGGGTGCAAATCCTAAAAATAGCAGGGGATCAGGTCAGGAATGGCAAGGAGTGGGTTTATAGAAAGGATATGAAGCGTAAATACAGGGAGATGTTTTCTGTTTGGGGGGTGACAGGATGAGGAAGCAGACAGGAGGGCGAGCACAGGTGTGGGAGGAAAAGTCACAGATTTGTGGAACTGGTTTTTGCCAGAAACAGGATTTCAGTGCCAAACTATTGCACTCCCATCCCTGGCTGCTTTGGCTTAGTGTGAGAAAAATTTTCCTTCCTTTTTAAACCAGGAAGTTTCCTCCTCCTATCCCCCTGTCGGTGATCCTGTGAGGGAGAATTCCTCCTCCTCTTTGGGATCATTTGTCACAAGTTCTGTTGCTTTTCTGACCCCTTGCAGGACACCTGACTGGGAAGCACGAGCGCCACTTCTCCATCTCGGGCTGCCCTCTCTACCACAACCTGTCAGCAGATGAGTGCAAGGTAAACGTGGATGGTTTTGCCTTCTGATTTCTCCTCCTTTGGGATTTTTAGGGTAAAATGCTGAGCCTTGTGTTCTGTGAGCAGCAAACAGTTTACAGCGTGCTGCTGCGTTTGTGTGTCTCCCCTGGAAGGGCAGGGGTGACAGGAGGCGGCTGCAGCCCTGACAGGTGAATTTTGGCCTCCAGGTGCGAGCGCAGAGCCGGGACAAGCAGATTGAGGAGCGGATGTTGGCCCACAGGCAGGATGACAACAACAGGCACGCCACCAGGCACCAGGTGAGGGGACAGCCTCAGCTCCCAGCTCCCAGCACAGCGCTTTGGGCCTGGGCTCCCTTCTCCACATCCTGAGGAGCTGCCATTCCAGAGGGGGAATTCCCTCAGTGAGGTTGGAGCAGGCAGGGAGAGCACAGCTGTGTTCAGGATGATCCTTCCCCTGTGCCTGGCTGTGCAGGAGCAGGGAATTCCTGCAGAGCTGTAAGCTGCAATTTCCCTCTGAGTAACCAGCAGAGAGCCAAACCAGGGGAATGACATTTCCCAGTCCCTGAGTCAGCTGGGAGCTGTTCCCCAGCACGGAGCATTCCGTGGGGAGCTCACCCTGTCCTGTGGTGGGAAGGAAATTTCCTGCTTTGCATTCCTGTGCTGCAGCTGCAGTGCCCTGTGATTAGCAGAGGATCTGGCTCAGACCTCGTGGAATGGCAGCCAGGATGGAATTCTGTGGGATGGGCAGGGAAGGGGGAAGTTTAGAGGGGCTGCAGCCTCTCAGGGTCCCACCTGGGGGTTCTTCCAGGCCCCCACAGAGAGGCAGCTGCGGTACAAGGAGAAGGTGGCTGAGCTCAGGAAGAAGAGGAACTCGGGGCTCAGCAAGGAGCAGAAGGAGAAATACATGGTAAAAGCAGGAATTCCATCCTTTCATCCCTCCCCGGGATGGAGTTTGTCTCTCCCAGTCATCCTGCAGCATTCCCAGCTAGAAAAGCTGCAGGATCCAACAGCTCAGCAGCCAAAACGCTGTCCTTTGGTGTTCCAGGAGCACAGGCAAACCTATGGCAACACCAGGGAGCCTCTCCTGGAGAACCTGACCAGCGAGTACGACCTGGAGCTGTTCCGCAGGGCTCAGGCCCGCGCCTCCGAGGACCTGGTGAGATCCCTGCCCCAGGCATGGCCCTGGGGGCTCTGTGGGGAGCTGGGCAGCAGCTCCAGGCCAGCACAGCCAGCCCGGGCTGGGGGCGAGTGCTGGAGCTGAGCTCTGCACTCAGGAATGCGTGGTGACATTCCAGGGGTGCTCCCAGGGGACAGGGACAGCTTCAGCGTCCCTGCTGAGGCCTGGTGACAACAAAAGCCACCTCGGCCTTGGCCCGTGACTGAGTTCACAGGCTGGTGTTGCTGAAGCTCCTGAGGAGCCTCCCAAAGCCACATCCCATTCCAGAGAGGGATCAAACGATGCTTTGATGCTTTTCTGGGCCGGTTGGGTTCCTGGGGCAGGGCCTTGGGCTGTGTCACGGAGCCACAGGATGGACTGGGCTGGAAAAGCCCTCTGAGGTCATCGAGTGCCACCCGTGACCTGACACCACCTTGTCACCAGGTGCCACATCCAGGCTCTTCTAAGCACCTCCAGAGATGGCAACATTTCCTTGGGCAGCCCCTTCCAATTCCCAGTGCCTCTTTTTGGGAAGAAACTCTTCCTCATGTGCAGCCTAACATGGTCTGGCACAGCTTGGGGTTGTGTCCTCCTGTCCTGGGGTTCCCTGGGAGCAGAGCCTGGCCCCACGCTGGCTGCACCCTCCTGTTGGGGTTATGGAGAGGCAGGAGATGTCCCCTGAGCCTTCTCTCCAGGATAAACACCCCCAGCTCCCTCAGCTGCTCCTCACTTGTGCCCTGTTCCTGTGGCTCAGGAAAGGAGCAGGGAGTGGCGGGGAGCTGTAGGAATTGAATGAAAGATGAATCCAGAAAACTTGAAACGGATTTCCTCCAGGAAAAACAAATCCCAATTCCCCTCCTGCCACTTGGAATGAACCTTTTGGCTAAGCCTGCTTTTCCCCCGGGGCAGGAGAAGCTGAGGCTGCAGGGGCAGATCACCGAGGGCAGCAACATGATCAAGACCATCGCGTTTGGGCGCTACGAGCTGGACACGTGGTACCACTCGCCCTACCCCGAGGAGTACGCGCGCCTCGGGCGCCTCTACATGTGCGAGTTCTGCCTCAAGTACATGAAGAGCCAGACCATCCTGCGCAGGCACATGGTGAGGGCTGGGGGCCAGTCCCGCTGGGAGTGCTGCTGTGGGGTCAGGGAGAGCTCATTCCCATTGGGAATGGTGCTGTGGGGTCAGGAATGGCTCAGTCCCGCTGGGAATGGTGCTGTGGGGTCAGGAATGGCTCAGTCCCGCTGGGAATGCTGCTGTGGGGTCAGGGAGAGCCCATTCCTGCTGGGAATGGTGCTGTGGGGTCAGGGAAAGCTGCTGTGGGGTCAGGGAGAGCTCATTCCCACTGGGAATGCTGCTGTGGGGTCAGGGAATGGCTCAGTCCTGCTGGGAGTGCTGCTGTGGCACCAATGCCCAGCCAGGCTCAACCCGTGCACATGGCAGTGTCTGACCCCAGGCTGGCATGGCTGGGTTGCAGCAGCAGGCCAGGCTGCAGCTCCCCATGACCCTGCAGCAGCTCCCTGTCCCCCTGCAGCAGCTGCTGTCCCCAGGCCAGCAATGACAGCCCCACTTTTGTCCCTGTCCCAGGCCAAGTGTGTCTGGAAGCACCCCCCGGGAGACGAGATCTACCGCAAGGGTTCCATCTCCGTGTTCGAGGTGGACGGCAAGAAGAACAAGGTGAGAGGGGCCAGGCTGGGCCCTGCTGGCCCTGCAGGCAGCCGGGGTGGCCCTGCTCACACAGGGGCTGCTGCAGTTTGGCCATTCCTGCAGGAGTTTTGCTGCTGCTCCTGTGGTGCTCCTGCAGCTCCCTCTGCGTCTCACCCGGCAGAGGTGTGGGGCAGGATCCAGGCTCATCCATTTCCATCACCACTGGAATTGTTTCCTGGCCCAGCTGCTCTGTTCCTACATTGTTTCTCAGATGATTCTGACTCTTTCTGTCCTTTCCCAGGTGGTTTTGCCCACATTTGGCGTATCCCACTGGAGTAAACACTTGCATCTCATTTTTTTGTGCCCAGATCTACTGTCAGAACCTGTGTCTGCTGGCAAAGCTGTTCCTGGACCACAAAACCCTTTATTATGATGTGGAACCCTTCCTCTTCTACGTCATGACGGAGGCTGACAACACTGGCTGCCACCTGATCGGGTATTTCTCCAAGGTCAGTGGAAAACATTCATCCCCCACCTCACTAAAATGGGATTTAGGGCCCCCTTATCAGCACTGAATCCCTTTTGCAGTCTCAGGATTTGCTGCTCTTGGGAGCAGGTAAAAGTCCAAGGCTGAGCTGCAGGGGTTGTTCTGTTTGCTGAGGGATTGCAGGTGTTGTGCTGCTCCATCTTTTCTCATTCCCTGCAAAAACCAAACCAGCTCCAAGGAATTGTGGTTGCCAGGAAGCAGAGTGGTATCTTTGTTAGGGAGAAAGAAACTGGGAAGGAATGTGGAGAAAAATACATGAAAATAAATATTAATCACCATGATTTTTTTTTTTTTTTAAATAAAACAGCTAAAGGAATAAAAATTCTGAGTTCTGCCCCTCCTCTCTGCTCATTTCCAGGAGAAGAATTCCTTCCTCAACTACAACGTGTCCTGCATCCTGACCATGCCCCAGTACATGAGACAAGGCTATGGCAAAATGCTCATTGACTTCAGTGAGTGTGTGGGGGGAAATTCCAGGGACAAATCCCTCCAGCTCCACCAGGAAATCTCACCTGGCTGCTGCTGCTGGAGCAGCTTCCATCCTGGCTCCTTTCTGAATTGTTTAAATATGTTTCTTTTCACATTTTTTTAGGCTATTTGCTGTCTAAAGTAGAAGAAAAAGTTGGCTCCCCTGAGCGTCCCCTGTCTGACCTGGGCCTGATCAGCTACAGGAGCTACTGGAAGGAAGTTCTGCTGCGGTACCTGCACAACTTCCAGGGCAAGGAGATCTCCATCAAAGGTCAGGGGGGTTTTTGGGAACACCCCCGTGCCTCTCAGGCCTGCCTCACCCACCCAGGTGTTTGTGGAGCTCTGAGTTTCCTGGGATCTTCCTGTGGTTGGGAATGGGCCATTGGCAGCATTTTGAAAGGATGAATTGGCTGCTTGATGAAAAGCCAGCAATTTTAAAAAGATTCAGCAAAAAGCTTCATCCAGCTGTGTATTGGAATGTTTATTTTAGCAAAGAAATGGCACCAGCAGCCAATATTGCGAATATTTGGCCTTTTTTTAATGGCATTTCTCTGCTGGTGGCACCTGGGAGGATGTGGAGTTCCCTGGGGACATGAGGTACCCTGGAGAAACAGGATTGCATCTTCTCTCAGGGGATTTCTTACAGATCCCAAAGCCAGCACCCCAAACCCCTGCAGTCCTGGCTGTGCCTGCCCAGTGCCACATTCCCCAGGGGATTGCAGCGAGCTGCTGCTGGAGCCTGGGGCTCTGGGGCTGGTTCAGAGGCTCGGGTGGGCTCTGATTGCAGAGATCAGCCAGGAGACCGCCGTGAACCCCGTGGACATCGTCAGCACCCTGCAGGCCCTGCAGATGCTCAAGTACTGGAAGGGCAAGCACCTGGTCCTCAAGAGACAGGTGAGCCTGGGCCTTGCTGGGGGTTCTCCCATCACCTCCTCCTCTTCCTTGCTGCAATCAGAGGTTCCCTGGGTTCTACTCCTTTTCCTTGCTGCAATCAGGGCTTCCTTAATTCTCCTTCTTTTCCTTGCTGGAATCAAGGCTTCCATGGGTTCTCCAGCCTGCTTGTTCTCATCTCCAAGTAAAACAGGAGGTGGGAATCCAACCTCGTTCTTCATCAGGGCAGGAATGAGCCCTGCAGGACAGCCCAAAATCCCCCCTGAGCATCCCTGGGAGGGGTATCCAAACACCCCTGGAGCTCTGGCAGCCTCGGGGCCATGCCCATTCCCTGTTCCAGTGCCCAACACCCTCTGGATGAAAACTTCTCCCTAAAATCCAACCCAGACCTCCCAGACCCGCTGTGAACAGGACTGATGGAGCCCTGCATGGCTCCTGCTTGTTCCCTCCCTGATAAATCCCTGGGTGGTGGGGGTTGAACCCCAAACCTTCTCCCTTCCCTGGAACCCCTTTGGAGCTCGACTGAAGGGCTTCTAGAAAACTCCTTGGAGGAGAAGTTGTTCTTTTGGGGTAACCTTGGTGTTATTTTGGTGTTGTTTTGGTGTAACTCTGGTGTTGTTTTGGTGTAACTCTGCTGTTATTTTGGCCTTGTTTTGATGTATCTCCACTGTTATTTTGCTGTTCCTTTGCGGCACTAATGGCTGAGCCCCCTCCCCTTTGTGGTGCTGTCCCAGGGGTGGTTCCCCAGCAGGATCAGCCCTGACCTGCCCTGCCCTCCTCTTCCAGGACCTGATTGATGAGTGGATCGCCAAGGAGGCCAAGAGGTCCAACAGCAACAAGACCATGGATCCCAGCTGCCTGAAGTGGACCCCTCCCAAGGGCACCTAAGTGTCCCCGCCAGCGTCCCCGGCAGAGAGGCGCCGCAGGGGTCCGTGCGGTGCCGTGGTGATGGCTGCTGCAGTGTCCCCAGGCCGGGTCACCCCCGGGCTGGCCCGGCCTGGCCCTGTGTCCCCACAGTTCTGAGGAACTCGGATGTTTCGGCCTCAGTGAGGCCGCGAGGACTGGAAGCGGCTGGGAGCCCCGGGGAGCTGAGGAGCTCTTACTGCTGGGCCTGTCCCCGTCCCTGCTGTCCTGCTCAGTCCCCCTGTCCCTCCTGCAGCTCCCCGGGCTGCTGGGGTCACCCCTGGCTCTTGGGCAATGCTGGAAATGCTTCTCTGGGGCAGCCCTGCCTCCCCCAGCGCCGCGGTGGCGGCGGCGGCGGCTCCTGTCCCGTTCTGTGTCTGAAATAGTTTTAGTGGGATCATCCCCCTGTCCCGGCAGCTTTCCCCAGGATCCAGCAGATCTTCACTTAGTTCCTGTTGTACAGCCAGAATTGCACCTCCTGCACCCGAGGGAGCCACTGGGTGTTCCTGTCAGCCCCTCCTGGAGCCAGCACAGCCCTGCTGGAAGCGCCTCTGGATTAGAATTCCCATTTTTCCTGGTGTGTATCTCGTGGAATTGCTGAGTTCCTGTACATAAACAGCCTGCTGAGTGTATTCCCCTGGAGATGTTTTTCCCAGAGCAGCCTTCCTGGAATTGCAGGTCCCTTTTTATTGGAGTTTTTTTCCCCCTCCAGGCAGAAGGAATCCAAACTTTGGCCTTTTCCAAAGAGCCACAGGAACTCCCAGCACCAATTCCAGGAGCTGTTGGGCTGCTGTGCTCCAGGGAGGGATGGATTCCCTGGCAGGGCAAAAAAAAACCCTTTTGATTCCTCCCTCCCATCAGCAGAAATATCCCCAATGGCCTCCCAGTAAAACCACTGTCCTCGTGCCACCTTCCCCGTGTGGCTCCAGTGTCACCGGCAGAGGGGACAGCCCTGGGAAGGGGCTGAATTCCCTGATCCCAGTGCTGGATTCCCTGGTCCCGGGGCTGATTTCAGTTATCCCAGGGCTGATTTCAGAGATCTCAGTGCTGGATTCCTGATCCCAGTGGTGGTTTCCTCCATCCTAGTGCTGATTTCAGTGATCCCATTGCTGATTTCAGGGATCCCAGTGCTGTTTTCCTCCATCCTAGTGCTGATTTCAGTGATCCCAGTGCTGGATTCCTTGATCCCAGTGCTGGTTTCCTCTATCCCAGTGCTGATTTCAGAGATCCCATTGCTGATTTCAGGGATCCCAGTGCTGTTTTCCTCCATCCCAGTGGTGATTTCAGAGATCCCAGTGCTGGTTTCCTCCATCCCAGTGCTGATTTCCTCCGTCCCAGTGCTCCCTCAGGGAACAGGCTGTGAAATTAAGCACTCCTGGGAAGGTGGGAGCCATTCCCATTAACCACTGCCCCATCCTGACTGGAAAAGTTCCCTGCTGCTCCTCTGGTTCCCTGCCTTTCTCCTGGAGCCCCGAAGCAGCGCCAGCCCCTCGCTGCTCCTGGGCATTCCTGGCTCCTGCTGTCCCTGCTCGTCCCCACGGCCATTCCCAGGAATGTCCCGGGCAGTGGCTCTGGAGCAGGGACGGGCCAGGCCGTGCTGCTGCTCCCGTCCCTGCTGCTCCTGTCCCCCCCCTCAATAAAAGCATGTTCCTGACCTGCTCCAGCCGTGCTCCTGCTTTCCCTGCCGCTCCCCCGTGCCCCGGGGCTCCTCTGGAGCCATCCCCAGGCCCGGGGGTGTCAGCATTGGCACTGGAGCAGCCTCGGGGCTGTCTTTGGCCCAGACATCCTGCTCTGGACACTTCCAGTTCTTCAAACCCTTTCCATAAGGGATTTTCACTGATACCCATCCCAAACCTCCCCTGCCACCTGAGGCTGTTTCCTGGGACAGGAAGTTTTCCCACATGGAGTTTTCCCCTTTTCCATGAAGGAATTTTCCCTGATATCCATCCTAAACCTCTCCTGGCACCTGAGGCTCTTACTGGGACAAGAAGAGTTTTCCCACATGGAGTTTTCCCCTTTTCCATGAAGGAATTTTCCCTGATATCCATCCTAAACCTCTCCTGGCACCTGAGGCTCTTACTGGGACAAGAAGAGTTTTCCCACATGGAGTTTTCCCCTTTTCCATGAAGGAATTTTCACTGATCTCCATCCTAAACCTCCCCTGGCACAACCTGCGGCCGTTCTTGGGACCAGAAGAGTTTTCCCCACACTGAGGGAAAGCTGCTGAAGGAAAATTCCCCCAGATCTCCCTGAATTGCCAGGAGCTGCTCTGTGCTTCCTGATCCTTCTCCCTTTTGCTGGGATGGTTTGGGGCAGGATGTGGCAGGGAACAGGGGCTGATGTTCCCAAAAGGAACCGGGGGAAGCAGGAAGAAACGGGAGCTAAATCCATGCGGTGACTTCAGCTGTTCCTATTGCGATCCTCAATCCACGGGGACAATCCCTGCGCCCCCGGCTCCCCCCCGCTGTCCCAAACCCACGGAAAGAGCCGGACCAGCCTCTCCTGGCCAGGGAAGAGCAGCTCTATTCCTGGGATCATCCCCTGTAATTATCCCAGCCTTTCCTGCCCTCCCCAGCCCGGCCCACGCGGCCCCGAAACCACCAGAGGTGCAGGAGAAAAACGGGAGGCAGGAGAGGGAAAAGAAAACATCCCCAGGAAACCACGGATCCCAAAGGCTCCTGCGGCTTTCCTGCAGGACGGCTCAGCCCCCGGAGCTGCCAGACGGGAGCTGACCCTCCCTGCAGGGAGCTGGAATGTTCCTGGGGATGCTGGAATGCTTTGGGATCACAGCTCCCGCAATGCTTTGGGATGCAGGGATCCTAATTCCCTGCGCCGGGCAGGACGCCTTCCACCAGCCCAGGGTGCCCCAAGCCCCATCCTTGGACACTTCCAAGGATGGAGCACCCACATTTTCTCTGGAAAACCCATTCCAGCCCCTGATCACCGCCTGCTGTTCCCAGTTCTCCCAGTTTGGGCCCACCTGGAGCGTGCTGAGCTGAGCTGAGCTGGGAGCAGGAGGCTCCTCCGCCTCTGGAGGCCGAGCCCGAGCCCGGAGCAGCTGGAAGGAGCAGATCCCAGCAAAACGGGGATTTGGGGCAAATCCAGCGAGTTCCCGGTGAGCCAAACTCGCCGGGAAGCCCCGGGGAAGTAGCAGTGAGGAAAAACCTTCCCGAGGTTCCAGCAGGGCTGGGAAGGGCAGCAGAGGGTGCTGCTTCCCCGGGCAAAGGCAGCAGACTCCCGGGAGCTCGGGGTGGCTTTTGCTGGGAATTCATCCCTGATTTCTGGGCAAAAAGAGAGGGATATTGGGGACGTGGGAAGGGCAAGGCGAGAGGAACAACTGCCGAGCTGTGCTGGGGCGTTTGAACCATTCCCAGCTCTGCAGGGTGTTGGTGGGGAATCAATCATCAGGGAATCATCAGGGAATCATCAGGAATCATCAGGAATCATCAGGAATCTGGGAATCCCAGCCTGGACTGGGCTGGGAGGAGCCCAGAGCCCCTCCAGTGCCCCCTCCCCTGTCCTGGGGTGATCCCTGCCCTTCCCTGCCAGCCCAGGACATTCCCTGGGCTGTGTCCTCCTCGTTCCCCTTCCCGAGGGAGCCCCGAAATTCCCACCCTGCTCCAGCTCCTGCTGCCAGCTGGGACAGGGAATTCGGGAATTCCTCCTCATTCCATCCTGGATGGGGATGGGGTTTGTGTGGATAACGCACCGTGGCTGGGGTTTATCCCCACTCAGGGGCTCCTTTTTCCCTTCTTTTTATGTCTCCTGCTCTGCCAGGGAGGAGATTCCCAAACAGAACCGGGACAGGTGATCCCGAGCGGGATGATCCCGAAACCCCGGATCCCAAAAACCTTCCCAAGGTTCTGAGATCATCGGGAATGGTTTCTCTGCAAGGAGCCCTGGCATTGTTTGGGCAGAGCAGGGCCTGGCTGGGACCCTGGGGTTCGCCAGGGGAGCTCTCCCTGCGGATCCGGCTGGATCAGGAAGTTTTCCTGGTGATTCACCGGGAGCTGCTGCTCCCCGTGAGTCACTGCTGAGGGGGAGGGACCCACGGAACCCATGGATGAGGGATGGATCCATGGATGGAGGGATGGAGGGATGGATCCATGGATGGAGGGATGGAGGGATGGAGGGATGGATCCATGGATGGAGGGATGGATCCATGGATGGAGGGATGGATCCATGGATGGAGGGATGGATCCATGGATGAGGGATGGATCCATGGATGAATTCTCATCCCAAACTGGTAACAGAAATCGCTGCTGTGGCCCCTGGGCTCCATCCCAGCAGGAGAAGAAAGGAATGGGAATTTGCAGAAAAAGGGCCTCAGGATGAGATTTTTCCATGAGAAAAGCACATCCCAGGACAGGCCAGGACACTCCAGGACAGGCCAGGGCTGTTTGGCTGCCCAGGGCTCTCACAGGGTCTCTCCTTTTCCTGACATCCCCAGGAATTCCCCGCAGCCACTCCAGGGATTTTGGGGCTCGGGGCATGGAGGATCTTTCCCGAAATGTTCCTCCCTGCCCGTTCCTGAGAAGCAGCACCCGGAGCTGCCGCTGGCCCGGCCGGGCTCCAGCCCATCCCTCTGTAATTACGGGATATTTTTATTTTTGGCGTCCCTTCCTCTCCCTGTTCCGGGCCCGCAGCCCCCGCAGGATGAGCCGGGGAAGGTGCCGGGCTCGGGAGGCCTCGGGAAGCGGCAAATCCCGGCTCCCAAAGGGCCGGGAGCAGCGGGAGCCGCCGGGCGGGGACCGCAGCCACCCCCGTGCTCCCAGTGTGGAGCTGGGCTGGGCAATCCGGGGGCTTTGGGGGAGCATCCCATTATCCCTTCCCATGGATCCCACCCCATTATCCCATCCCATCCCATGGATCCCAACCCGTTATCCCATCCCATTATCCCATCCCATCCCATTATCCCTTCCCATGGATCCCACCCCGTTATCCCATCCCATCCCATGGATCCCAACCCGTTATCCCATCCCATTATCCCATCCCATGGATCCCACCCCATTATCCCATCCCATCCCACGGATCCCACCCCATTATCCCATCCCATCCCATGGATCCCACCCTGCTATCCCATCCCATTATCCCATCCCACCCCATTATCCCTTCCCATGGATCCCAACCCATTATCCCATCCCATCCCATGGATCCCACCCCATTATCCCACCCCATTATCCCATCCCATCCGTCTCTCCCATTCCATTATCCCACCCCGTTATCCCATCCCATTATCCCACCCCATTATCCCATCCCATCCGTCTCTCCCATCCCGCTGTTGGCTCCGGGAGCCGCCTCTGGAGCAGAATTCCCGGCCACAGCTGCTTCCAGTTACGGCCCCGGCACATGAAAGGGGCGCGGGTTTAAATTGGAATTGAAATTTAAATTTAGCCGGGCAGGAAGAAGGAAAAGCCTTTTATCCTCCTGCTGCTCACCCCGGCTCCAAAGGCATCCCCGGAGCTACCGGGAACCGAAATTCCCGCGGGATGGGGCTGGGGCAGGGGGAAATTGGGAATTTTCACTGGTTTTAACCAGTCGGTGGAATGGATGGTGAAAAGATGGGATGTGGTTTATCAGATAAAAGTGAGATATGGGGTGTGGTTTATCAGGTATAAATGAGATATGGGATGAGATTTATCAGATATAAGTGAGATATGGGGTGTGGTTTATCAGGTATGATTTATCCAGTATAAATGACATGAAATGGATTTATCAGAGGTGATTTATCATATCAGGATCAGATGTCAGATGTGATTTATCAGAGGTGATTTATCAGGTATAAATGAGATATGGGATGTGGTTTATCAGCTATAAATGAGATACGGGGTGTGGTTTATCAGCTATAAATGAGCCATGGGGTGTTATTTATCAGGTATCAATGAGATTTCAAGGCCAGCCTGGAGCACCTGGGGTCGTGGCAGCTCCATCCAAGGGCGGAGCTTTGGGGTCCAGCCCAGCCCAATCCCTCACCGGGGACAGGAAAAGGCTCCTGGAATTGCCACCGGCTGTTTGTTTGTCACTGTGCCCCTCTCCGGAGTTTTGTTGCGCTCTGGGGGCTCAGGCAGCCAAAATTCGCTGGGTTTTCACCCAAACCCCACAAGATCCCCCTTCGGAAGGCTCAGCCGAGCGGCCGGGGGCGCTCCCGGCTGGGAGCTTTTCCTCCCGCCGGGGGAATTCGGGTGGATTCGCTCCCGGTTTGTGCTGGGCTTGGCCCCGCTCCTGCCCCCAGCCCTGGGCACAGGGAGGCGTCGGAACATCCCCGCTCCCGCTTGGCCGAGCAACGCCACCCCGGGGTGTCGGAAAGTGTCCCCACGGCCGCCTGCGGGCCCCAGTTCCTCCCAGTTCCTCCCAGTTCCTCCCAGTTCCCCCCAGTTCCTCCCAGTTCCCCCCAGTTCCTCCCAGTTCCTCCCAGTTCCTCCCAGTTCCTCCCAGTTCCTCCCAGCACGGAGCTGCCCCGGGAATTACCAGGCTCCAGGGATGAGGCTGTCCAAAGCCAGGCCGTGAATTCCATCTCCCGTCTCTGATTCCAGAGGTTCCCTCCCCTGGGAAACCCCTGGGATGGGCTTTGTGTGTGCTGGAGCAAAACCAGTTTGGGACTGGGACCAGTCTGGGGTCAAACCGTTCTCTTTCCAAGAATTAATTTTATTTTTCCAGTGGATCTGGAACAGGGAATGTTGAGGTTTGGATTGTTTGTGTGGTTTTTTGGGGTTTTTTTGGGTTGGTTTTTTTTTTTTTTTTTTTTTTTTGTTGATTTGGTGTTTTTTTTTTCCCCTTTTCCTTGTGTCTGGATGTGTTCCCAGCCAAACATCAAAAATGAAATTTTTCTTCTTCCCAGTGAGAAAATTCCTTCTTTTCTGGGAAGAGGTGCCGGGGTCGGGGTGGAACTGCCCCGATCCCCGATTTGGGAGGGGCAAACGCGGCCAGGGAATGCAGGGCCCGGAGAAAAGGCGCAGGGAACGGCCGGGATCAGTGCAGGGAACCTGCCCCGGTGCCTGCAGAGCGTTTTCCTTCCCCACAGCTCCCAGACTCTTGGATTCCCGAAAGGGAAGGGAGGAATTCCCGGCTGGAGGAAATGGGGATTAACTCCCACTGGATCCGCGGCTGGATCCCCATTTCCAAGCGGGGACCGGAGCCTGCGGGGAGCCCGCGGGGACCGGGAGTTCGGGAGGATCCGGGAGCTCTGGGTGATCCGGGGGCTCTGGGTGTTCCAGGAGCCCGCAGGGACCAGGAGCTCTGGGGGATTCGGGAGCTCTGGGGGATCCGGGAGCTCTGGGGGATCCGGGAGCTCTGGGGGTTCCAAGAGCCCGCAGGAACCGGGAGCTCTGGGGGATCCGGGGGCTCTGGGGGATCCGGGAGCTCTGGGTGATCCGGGAGCTCTGGGTGTTCCAGGAGCCCGCAGGAACCGGGAGCTCTGGGTGATCCGGGAGCTCTGGGTGTTCCAGGAGCCCGCAGGAACCGGGAGCTCTGGGTGATCCGGGGGCTCTGGGGGATCGGGGAGCTCTGGGGGATCCGGGGGCTCTGGGGGATCCGGGAGCTCTGGGTGATCCGAGGGCTCTGGGTGTTCCAGGAGCCCGCAGGAACCGGGAGCTCTGGGGGATCGGGGAGCTCTGGGTGATCCGGGGGCTCTGGGGGAGCCGGGAGCTCTGGGGAATTCGGGAGCTCTGGGGGATCGGGGAGCTCTGGGTGATCCGGGGGCTCTGGGTGATCCGGGGGCTCTGGGAGATCCGGGAGCTCTGGGT
Organism: Lonchura striata; assembly: GCF_046129695.1. NCBI lineage: Eukaryota > Metazoa > Chordata > Aves > Passeriformes > Estrildidae > Lonchura > Lonchura striata. Next base: position 7,837,855 of record NC_134627.1, on the reverse strand, counting down.
GTTCCAGGAGCCCGCAGGAACCGGGAGCTCTGGGTGATCCGAGGGCTCTGGGTGTTCCAGGAGCCCGCAGGAACCGGGGCGTGGCGCGGAGCCGCCCCGGTGCGTGTTTGGATCCCGCGGTTTCCCAGCGGTGCCCGCCGGTCTGCGGGAGCAGCCGCGGGAGGAGCCTCGCCCCGGGCCCGGGATGGTGGGAACGGAGCTGGGAGCGGCTGTGGGCTCCTGCCACCCCCTTGGAGCTCTGCAGGAGCTTCCCAAAACCCCGATTTAATCCAGATTTAACCCAGATTTAACCCCGTGCCCAGCTGGATAGGAACGGGGGACGCTCTCGACTTTCCCGAGAATTGTGAAATCCCCCAGGGAAGGTTGGAAGAGCGGGAATGTCTCGGGCTCCAGCACCGTGGAAGTGTCAGACTGTGCCAAGATGGACTCGGTGATCCCAAATCCCGGGATTTGGGGCGGGGCGGGGGGAGCAGCGGCACCCCCCGAGCGCGTCCTGCCCCTCGGGGGGGTTCGGGGGCTCCGCCACCCACGGCGGCAGCCCGGATCCCGCGGCAGCATTCCAAGGAATCCGGGGCTGGCTCCGCTCCCCGGGCCCGTTCCCGTCTGCAGGTAGCAGCAGGCTCGGGAGAGCGGCGCTTGGAACGAGCCCAGGGCCCCTCCGAGCGCCCCAAAGCCCGGCACGGCTCATCCGCCGCCGGAGCCGCTCCCGCGGGCCAGGGAAGCGCAGGGAAGCCGCAGCTCAGCCCCCGAGGGCCTGGGGGTGGATTCTCCGCCTCATCAGCGGCGAAAATCGGGAACCGTGGGGAAATCCGAGCAGAGAAATCAGAGCGGGACGCTGCAAAGCGGGGATGATCCCAGAGAAACCAGGATGGGCCCCGGGATGCGGGAACAAAGCAACAAAAGGGCGAATGGGTTTGCCCAGGGCGGTGCAGGGAGCCCGGGACGGAGCCAGGAAATCCCATCCAGCCCCATCCTATTCCATCCCAGCCCCATCCAGCCCCATCCTATTCCATCCCAGCCCATCCCAGCCCATCCCAGCCTCATCCTGCTCCATCCCAGCCCCATCTCAGCCCCATCTCAGCCCCATCCAGCCCCATCCTATTCCATCCCAACCCTATCCAGCCCCATCCTGCTCCATCCCAGCCCATCCTGTCCCATCCTATTCCATCCCAACCCCATCCAGCCCCATCCTATTCCATCCCAACCCTATCCAGCCCCATCCTGCTCCATCCCAGCCCCATCCCAGCCCATCCCAGCCTCATCCTGCTCCATCCCAGCCCCATCTCAGCCCCATCTCAGCCCCATCCAGCCCCATCCTATTCCATCCCAACCCTATCCAGCCCCATCCAGCCCCATCCCAGCCCATCTTATTCCCATCCCAGCCCATCCCAGCTCCATCCAGCCCCATCCTGCCCCATCCCAGCCCCATCCTGCCCCATCCCAGCCCCATCCCAGCCCATCCCAGCCTCATCCTGCTCCATCCCAGCCCCATCCAGCCCCATCCTGCTCCATCCTGCTCCATCCCATCTCTCCAGCTGCTCCCGGCATCTGGAGCATCCCTGTTTAGGGAACGGCCCCGGGGGCAGAGCCCTGACCCGGATTTGCCCCTTTTGGCTCGGGAACGCCCCTGTGAGGAGGCTCCTGCCTGGAGCCGTCCCCGCGAGGCTCCCGGGAGCCGAATTCCCTCTCCGAGCCCCTCGGGCCGGAGCGGGGCCGGTCCCAGCCCATTCCCAGGCCACGGGCGCGCTCTTTCCCAGCCGTCCTGGCCGCCCTTCAAAGCCGGGCAGCGCAGAAACCTCTCCAGGCTCGTTCCCATTCCCTTCTCGCAGCCGGGCCGGGCTCCCGGAGCCTTCCCTGCCCGAGAGGAGCCCGGCACCGGCTCCTTGTGGGATCTGCCCCCGTGCCAGGCTCCGGCTCCGCTTTCATCCCGCCGTGCCCGCCCCTCCTCGCCTTTGATTCCCGGCGCTGGAAGGAGGCTGGCGCGGGGAATTGTCAGCTCCGGCCCCTCCCGCCGGCTCCGTGCGGTGCAGACGGAGCGGGAGATCAAAGCCCGGCGCCTGTTTTTAGCTGGAATGCGGCGGGCCGGGAGCTGCGGCCAATTCCAGCGGCGGTTCCTCTCCCGTAACTCGATCCCACGGCCCCGGAGGCGTCCCCGGCGCTGACAGGTGACACGGGAGCCGCTCCGGGCACGCCGCTCCTCGGGAACAAGTCTGACTTTGCAGCGCGCCGAGCTTTTCCGGCAGGATTTGGAGGCTGCGGTCGGGACGGGATGAGCTCGGCTTGGAAAGGACTCACCTGGATGGGATTAACCCTTTCCAGAGCTCCGGGATTCTTCCCTGCCGCAGTGCCGAGGGATGCGCGGCCTCTCTGCGGGATTTGGGAGCAGCTTTTCCCCGCGCCATCCCCAGCATCCCGATCTCCCCGTCTCCCACGCTCCTCGGGTGGCACCATCAGGAGGAAGCTCCAGCCGGGATTTCCCTCACTGGAAGCAGGAAAATCGCTCCAGCCTTTCCCACAGCAGCAGGAGGCTCCAGGAATCACCTCTTGGAAGAGTTCCTGACCCTGTTTGATCTGGCGGAGGGGGGTGATAAATCCAAATAAATCCCAATAAATGCCACTGGGCTGGGAGAAGTGCCCGGGACACGCCTGGGATCCTCTCTGGGATCACATCCAGGCTCGGGGGGGGGTTTCCCAGCCCCAGGGGATCCTTTGGGCAGCGAGGATGGGATTCCCCAAACCCCGGAGCAGGTTCGGTGTCTCCGTTCCCGGTGGGGAACCCTGGGAGCTGCCGGGAAAGCTCCGACAAGGACTTTTTGCTCCCAGGGATTTCCTGGAATGGCTGAGGAGGGAGCAGCCCGGGACGGGAATTCTCCGCCGGGATCTCGCCCTGGAGCAGAGGCCTCGGCCAGGGCAGGGGGCAGGGGGCAGTCCTGGGGTTTGGGATGTTCGGGGAGTTTTTCTCGGATTGCTGGGGTCACATTATTCCTGTGGGATGTTCCCTTCAGGAAATCTGGGAAGTCTCCTCTCCTCCCTGGGCGTGTTTGGGGAGAAACGGCTCCGGTGGGATCATCCCAGAATTTCCCCCAGGACAGGAGCTCCGGGCACACCCGAGCCCACGGCACCACAGAATCATGGAATGGCCGCGCTCAAAGCAGGGAATGAGCCTGGAATGGGAGCAGGTCCCAAGGAAGCCTCTGGGATGCTCCAGAGGGAAAAGGGAAACTGAGGCTGGGGCAGCATTCCAGGGCCAGGGAATGCTCCCAAGGGCTCCTTTCCCTGCGGGGGCTGGGCTGGAGCCGCAAATCCCAGCCCAGAGCCCCTCCGGCTTCCAAGGGCTCCACAAACAAAGGAGGGCTTGGAACTCCACCTTCCCAACCTCAGCCCCCAGCCAGGGAATCTCCTGGGATCCCTCTGGCCGGGCCTGGGAGCAGCAGGAATTCGGGGTGAGGGCTGGAGAAGGTCCTCCCCCCCCCGGTGGGGCTGAGGAGCAGGACAGGGATTGATGCCGAGTGCTCCGAAGCTGGGCCTGGATCCCGGATCCCGGATCCCGGATCCCGCCCCATCCCAGCTCCTCCCGCGGTTCCAGCCTTCCCCTCTCCCCCTGCCGCTCCTCCCGGCCTCCATCCCTGGGATTTCTCCCTGGGATGCACGGCCGGGACAGGGGGGGATGGGGACACGGAATTTTGGGAGCTGTTGCTGTCCCGGAGGTGCCCGGGAGCGGGAAGGAGAGGATGGAGCCCAGCAGGAATTCCAGCCCTGGCGGGGTTTTCCCAGCCTGGCATCCCAGAAGTGCCACCAGGGTGAGGTGACAGAGCCAGGGCCAGCCCAGGGGGCAGCGGCAGGGCCGGGAAATGCTCTCCCCGTGTTTATTCCCTGCTCTGGGCCTGCTTTTCCCAGCCTGGCAGCCCAGGAGAGGGATTTGGGGGGGGAGCAGAGCTCAGGGATGTTTTCCGTGATCCCGCGGTGCCACTCCCGAGGCAGCGGGGAGTGCCAGGGCTTGGAGGGAGATCCCTGGGGAAGAGGCGCTCCCAGAGTCGGGATGAGATGAGATGAGGGCTGGGATGAGATGAGATGAGGGCTGGGATGAGATGAGGGCTGGGATGAGATGAGGGATGAGATGAGGGCTGGGATGAGATGAGGGATGAGATGAGATGAGGCTCAGGATGAGATGAGGGCTGGGATGAGATGAGGGCTGGGATGAGATGAGGCTCAGGATGAGATGAGGGCTGGGATGAGATGAGGGCTGGGATGAGATGAGGGCTGGGATGAGATGAGGCTCAGGATGAGATGAGGGCTGGGATGAGATGAGGGCTGGGATGAGATGAGGCTCAGGATGAGATGAGGGCTGGGATGAGATGAGGGATGAGATGAGGGCTCCGGGAGGTGCCAGTCTGGAGCGGTGTTTTCCTTCCTCCATAGGTGGCCCGGCTGGCAGCTCCGTGGTGCCTGAGCAAACAATTCCATGGGGAGAGGAGCCGGGGCCAATTCCCTGCCGGCTGCGGGTTGAACCCTCATTAACAACCGGCGCTAATTGCGCTCCGTGCACGGGCCGGGCCAACGCGGAGCTGGCAGGAAAAGCTGCGGGCTCGGATCCCTGTGCAGATCCGGATCCCGATAAGGAGGTGATTTATCATTTATCCCCTCCGCTTCCTTCCTCGTGGGCACGGAGACATCCCGGGGGAGGCCTCGGCTGCCCGGGGCTGGAGCTGCCCCTGCCAGGCTGGAACTGCCCCTGTTCCAGGGCTGGAACTGCCCCTGCCAGGCTGGAACTGCCCCTGCCAGGGCTGGAACTGCCCCTGCCAGGGCTGGAACTGCCCCAGGGCTGGAACTGCCCCTGCCAGGGCTGGAACTGCCCCTGCCAGGCTGGAACTGCCCCTGCCCTGCTGGAATTGCCCCTGCCGGGCTGGAACTGCCCCTGTTCCAGGGCTGGAACTGCCCCTGCCAGGCTGGAACTGCCCCTGCCAGGCTGGAACTGCCCCTGTCCCAGGGCTGGAACTGCCCCTGTCCCAGGGCTGGAACTGCCCCAGGGCTGGAACTGCCCCTGCCAGGCTGGAACTGCCCCTGTCCCAGGGCTGGAACTGCCCCTGCCAGGCTGGAACTGCCCCTGCCCTGCTGGAACTGCCCCTGCCAGGCTGGAACTGCCCCAGGGCTGGAACTGCCCCTGCCAGGCTCAGGGCTGGACCCGGGTGTGGCTCAGGGTCCGATCCGTGCCGGGATCCCAGGATTTGAGGTGCTGGAGCCACGGGAATGAGGTCACCCTGCGCTGATCCAGGGGCAGCTCATGGGAAAGCTCCCTCTGGAATATCAGCTGGCTCTGGATTTGCTGCCCAGACAAAGGGGAATCCGGGAATCTGGGGATCTGAGAATCCTGGAATCCAGGAATCTGGGAATCCTGGAACCTGGGAATCTGGGAATCTGGGAATCCAGGAATCTGAATCCGGGAATCCTGCTGCTCCCTGGCTCTTCCCACGCCGTGGGGCTGGGACAGAGGAGCTCCAGGAGCTCCACGCAGGGCCAGGAGGTCGTGGCAGCTTCGGCTCTTTGGGAATTCAGCTCCAGGCAGCAGCACTTGGAAAAGCTCCCGTGACCTTCCGGGGTCCCTCTGGGCCGGGGGTGCCGGGAATAAAAACATTCCCTGTGCGGGGAAGGCTCCGGAATCCCCGGGGCTGTGCCAGCCCTGCCCTGCCGGGAGCGGAGGTGGCACTTGGGGGTGCAGGTGACACCCAGGAGCAGAGGTGACACCCGGGAATGGAGGTGACACCCCAGGAGCGGAGGTGACACCCCAGGTTCCTCTGCTCCCTCCCCTCTTTCCCAAGGCTGCCCGGGCAGCCCCGACCTGTTCTCCCGAAGTCCTCCCAGCCCACAGCGGCTGGCCCGGGGCATTCCCAGCTCCCGGGGCATTCCCAGCTCCCGGGGCACCTCTGGAATGCGGCGGCTCCGGAACTGAGCCAGGCCCTGCCGGGAGCTGCAGGAGAGACCCCAGAACGGGACTGGGGGGACACCGGAGCCATGGAATGAGGCTCCGAGCTGGAGCTCCTGGGATTCCCGGCACAGCAATCCCAGTCCGACCAGTGCCTCCCAGTCCGACCAGTGCCTCCCAGTCCGACCAGTGCCTCCCAGTCCCCTCGCTGCTCCCACACTGCTGGGGCGGGCTCGGGGACACCGGGCTCAGGTGACACCAGGCTTGGGTACCGGGCTCGGGGACACCGGGCTCGGGGACACCGGGCTCAGGTGACACTGGGGACGGATTCTCTGCTCCCGGCCGAGCGCCCCAGAGAAATTCCCGGCTGCTGACGCAAGGCCGGGCCATGGAAGCTGCCGGGATTCATCCCGCTGGAATGAGGAGCAGCAGGATGGGTCCCCCCGGGCAGGGAGGACACCAGGAGCTGCTGGACACCAGGAGCTGACCCAGCTCAGAGCAGGGGGAGAGGCTGTGGGTTGGTGGGATCCGTGATATTGGGATCCCTGGGACTGGGATCCCTGGGATCTGGATCCCTGGCACTGGGATCCCTAGGATTTGGATCCCTAGGATCTGGATCCCTGGGATTCCCCTCCCCTGTCCCAGGGTGCTCCCCGCTCCCGTCCAGCCTGGCCCTGCGCACTTCCAGGGCTGAGGAATCCACAGCCCTCGGGAAGCCCCGGCTCCCTGTCAGGGACGGGGGAGGTTCCTGGCAGGAATTCCGTGTGCATCCCAAGGAACCCCTGCTCCATGTGGGCTCCCGGAGGCCCTGCAGGGAGCATTTCTGGAATCATCGATCCTTGGGGCTGGAAAAGACCCCCAAGGTCGGCAGATCCAGGGGGGCGGAGGCACAGCTGGCCCAGGGCGGTGCTGGGATCCAGCCCGGGGCTGGAGAACTCCCGGGAAGTTCTGAGCTCAGCAGGGCCCTGTGCGGGTCAGAAACCGCCCCGGCCCCTTTGTGCTCCCGGGATTCCTCCTGAAAGGGAAAGGGAATGGGATTGGAGGCAATTACCGGGAAATGCCGGCTCCGGGAGCTGTGATTTGTATTTGGGGGAAGGCACAAAACCGCTCCCAACCTCGGGAGCAGGGAAAGCTCCTGGGCGCCGAGCCCGGCTGAGGGAAGGGGCTGAGCCAGAAAAATGCCCCAGGAGAAGCCTCTGCCACCCTTGGAAGTGCCCAGGGTGCCCGGGTGGCACCTCTGGAGCTGCTGGAGCTCGGGATTTCCGGGTGAGCTCCGCGTCCCTCCCCTCTGGTGCACATCCATCCCCCAGGCTCGCGATTTTCCAAGAGCTCCTTCCTTGAGCAGCTCCCGGCGCCAGGCACGGGGCTCCCGGGATGTGCCCGGCCCCGCATTGCCGGATCCGGGCCCGGCCCCGGTGCTGAGCGGCGTTATCCCTGTAGATGGCATCCCAGGATCTCCGCTGGGATGCTCCCGGATCCGTGTGCTGCCGGCGGAGGGACCCGGCTGATCCCGAGGCCCCGAGGGTCCCGGGAATCCTGGACCCTGGAGAGAGAATGAAAGGCCGGTGGGGTTTGCGGGGGGCGTGAATCCCGTCCCCGGCAGGGTTCGTGTCCCCGGGGACGCGCAGGGAAGCTGATCCCGCTCCCTTTGAAAGGCAGGAATTAAACCACATTAAACGCCCGCGCTGGGAGCTCGCCCCGCTGTGATGTGGCCGGGCTTCGTTCCCCCCGGGAGTGCTGAACTCCGCGGAATTAACCCCAAATCCCGCCCGGATGTGAGTCGGGAGCCGAGCGGGCTTGGGCTGATCAGCTCCAAACTCACGCTGTTAATTAATCCGAGGTGATTTTCCGCGCTGGCTCCGGGTGGATCGGCCTGGCAGGGACAGGAATCGGCCGGGACACGGGCGGGAGCTGCGGGATGGGGTTCCCTGTGCCGGGTCAGACAGGACAGGGATGGGTCTGGGGGGTTTGGGTGGGCACTAGGAGTGGCTCTGCCAGGCTCTGTGATGGGACAGGAACAGGCTGGGGGTTTGGGGGGTCTGGGAGGACACCAGGAGGGGCTCTGCCAGGCTCTGTGATGGGACAGGGACAGGCTGGGGGTTTGGGGGTCTGGGAGGACACCAGGAGGGGCTGGGCCAGGCTCTGTGATGGGACAGGGATGGGCTGGGGGTTTGGGGGGTCTGGGTGGGCACCAGGAACAGCTCTGCCAGGCTCTGTGATGGAACATGGATGGGTCTGGGGGGTTTGGGGGTCTGGGAGGACACCAGGAGGGGCTGGGCCAGGCTCTGTGATGGGACAGGGATGGGTCTGGGGGTTTGGGGGTTTGGGAGGACACCAGGAGTGGCTCTGCCAGGCTCTGTGATGGGACAGGGATGGGTCTGGGGGTTTGGGGGGTCTGGGAGAGCACCAAGAGCAGCTCTGCCAGGCTCTGTGATGGGACAGGGACAGGCTGGGGGTTTGGGTGGGCATTAGGAGTGGCTCTGCCAGGCTCTGTGATGGGACATGGATGGGTCTGGGGGGTTTGGGGGGTCTGGGTGGGCACCAGGAGTGGCTCTGCCAGGCTCTGTGATGGGACAGGGATGGGACTGGGGGGTTGGAGCAGCCCCAGGAGCAGCTGGGCCAGGCTCTGTGATGGGACAGGGATGGGTCTGGGGGGTTTGGGGGGTCTGGGTGGGCACCAGGAGGGGCTCTGCCAGGCTCTGCGATGGAACATGGATGGTTCTGGGGGTTGGAGCAGCCCCAGGAGCAGCTCTGCCCGCTGGAGCCCTGGGCTGGCTCTGGAGAACCAAACCCCAAAGCCCTGGAGCGTCTCCAGGCCGTGGGGTTGGGGTTTGGATCTCCCCCAGGGATATTTTGGGCAGCGCCGCCCTCTGCTCCTGGCGTGGGCAGCAGAGCGGCCCAAAGCCGCTGGCAGCGCCTTTTGGAGCCTCCCCGGCCCTCCGGGAGGGCTTTTTTTAACTCTTTGTCCCTAAATCCAGCGGGTTCGTCCCACTCTGGGGCCTCGGGATGTGGCTGAGCCCGGCTCGAGGCTGGGCCACCACGTGTCCCCAGTGCCACATCCCAGCGGTGGCACCGCGGGGTCCCGGTAACAGCACGGCCTGTCCCGGGATTGTGACATTCCAGCCCAAAATGTGGGGCAGGGACAGGACGGGGACAGGGACAGGGATAGGGACAGAGACAGGGACAGGGATGGGGACAGGGACGGGGACAGGGACAGGGACAGGGACAGGGACAGGGATGGAACAGGGACAGGGACAGGACAGGGACAGGGACAGGGATGGGGACAGGGACAGGGACAGGGACAGGGACAGGGATGGGGACAGGGACAGGGACAGGGACAGGGACAGGGATGGGGACAGGGACAGGGACAGGGACACGGACAGGGACAGGGACAGGGACAGGGATGGGGACAGGGACAGGGACGGGGACAGGGACAGGGACAGGGATGGGGACAGGGACAGGGATGGAACAGGGACAGGGACAGGGACAGGGACAGGGACAGGACAGGGACAGGACAGGGACAGGGACAGGGACAGGGACAGGGACACGGACAGGGACCGGGATGGAACAGGGACAGGGACAGGGACAGGGACAGGGATGGGGACAGGGATGGAACAGGGACAGGGACAGGGACAGGGACGGGGACAGGGACAGGGACAGACAGGGACAGGGACAGGGATGGGGACAGAACAGGGACAGGACAGGGCACAAACCCTCGAGTTCCAGCGCTGCTCCGGCTCCCTCAGGCACTGTTGGGCTCCCATTCTCCAGAGGGGAGATAAGGCCTGGATGGCCATTAGAGGAATTAATTAACGGATGTTTGATTAATCTCTGATTAGTGCTGTGGGGTTACACAGCCCCAGATAAACCTCGAGGGTTCCTTGCATCCCAGATTCCCGGAGTGCCTCAGCACCTGGAGATGGATCCTGCCAGGATTTATGATCTGGGTTTGATCTGACTTGATCAAAGATTTGAGCTGGATCCAGATTTGAGCTGGATGTGATCTGGATTTGTTCTGGGTTTGATCCAGAATTGTTCTGGGTTTGTTCCAGATTTGATATGGACTTTATCTGGATTTATTCTGGACTTGATCTGGACTTTATCTGAGCTTATTCTGGATTTGATCCAGAATGGTTCTGGGTTCCTTACAGAATTGTTCAGGATTTGCTCTGGGTTTGTTTTGGATTTGATTCCTATTTGCTCAGGATTTGATCCAGATTTTGTCTGGGTTTGTTCTGGATTTTCTCTGGGTTTGTTCAGGATTTGATCCAGATTTGTTCTGGGTTTGTTCTGGGTTTACTCTGGGTTTGTTCTGGATTTGCTCTGGGTTTGCTTTGGATTTGATTCATATTTGCTCAGGATTTGATCCAGATTTGCTCTGGGTTTGTTCAGGATTTGATCCAGATTTGCTCTGGCTTTGTTCTGCACTCCCCTGCAGGGAGCTCTGTGCAGAACCTGCTCCTCTGGGCCTTCTCCACATCTCAGATTCTCCCATCCCGTGTCCAACCCCCCCCGGGGCTCCCCTGCCCCATCCCGGGGCTCCCACTGCCCCCTGCTCGCTGCCCCTCTCCCAGAGCAGTTTCCCACAGAGCCCTCCCGGTTCCCGGTGGTTTTTTGCTGTCCCGACCCCTCCATCCCCTCCGCCGATCCCGGAGCTCTCCCTCTGCCTCCCTGCCATGACAAAACCCGCCCAGACAGGAAATCTTCCTTAATCTCCCAAACCCCAAACACTGCCGGCAACGCCAGATAAACATTTAATGACAATAATTGAACAATGCTCAGCCGCACTTGCGTTTTCTCAGCCCGCTCAGACACGGGCTAATTAATTAATTAATTGCAGATTTACCCGCGGGCTGATGAAAGGATGCCCCGGCTGAGAAGCAGAGCAGCGATTCCGGAGGATCTCCATAAATCACGGCGGGGAAAGCGGCGGCCGCGGGCACCGGGAGGTCCCGGGCCACTCCCGACCATTGGGGAATCCAAACTGGATCCAGTTGGAGCTCCCGGGCTGAGCGGGGCTGGGCTGGAGCCGATCCCCGAGCCCAGGGTAATTATTCTGCGTTAATTATTTGTTATTTATTGTCTGTGTAGTGGGCCCCGCTGCCCTGGGTGCCGCGGGTATCCCGGAGACTTCCCGAGCCGGCGGGAGGGCGGCGGCAGCCCCGGGACGTGGCAGCAGCTCCGGGCCCCGCTCCAGCTCCCGCTGGCACCGCCCGCGGCTCCCGGGACTTCGGTGACCGCGGCAAAGGCCACCAGCGCTGTCCCTGTCCCTGTCCCTGTCCCTGTCCCTGTCCTGTCCCTGTCCTCTCCCTGTCCCCATCCCTGTCTTTGTTCCTTCCCTGTCCCCGTCCCATCCTTGTCCCTGTCCTTGTCCTGTCCCTGTCCCCGTCCCATCCCTGTCCCTGTCCCTGTCCCTGTCCCTGTCCCTGTCCCTGTCCCTGTCCCTTCCCTGTCCCTGTCCCATCCCTGTCCCTGTCCCTGTCCCTGTCCCTGTCCCTGTCCCTGTCCCTGTCCCTGTCCCTATCCCTGTCCTGTCCCTGTCCCTTCCCTGTCCCTGTCCCATCCCTGTCCCTGTCCTCTCCCTGTCCCCATCCCTGTCTTTGTTCCTTCCCTGTCCCTGTCCCTGTCCCTGTCCCTGTCCTGTCCCTGTCCCTGTCCCTGTCCCCGTCCCTGTCCCTGTTCCAGCCCTGCCACCCAGATTTTGGGAATGCAGAGCCAGGAGAGCGGAGGTCTCGTGGCCAAAGGTGCCGGAATTCCCAGCGGGACCAGGAGATCGGGAAAGACACAGGGGGAGGGGAAATGGTTGGGCCAGAGCCAGGGGGACCTCGGGAGCTGCCCTGGCACGGGCGGGATTGCCAGAGCTGGAAGAGCCATCCCTCCATCCATCCATCATCCATCCATCATCCCTCCATCATCCCTCCATCCATCCATCATCCATCCATCATCCCTCCATCCATCCATCCATCCATCCATCCATCCATCCATCCATCATCCCTCCATCCATCCATCCATCCATCCATCCATCCATCCATCCATCATCCATCCATCCATCCATCATCCATCCATCCATCCATCCATCCATCATCCCTCCATCCATCCATCCATCCATCCATCCATCCATCCATCATCCATCCATCCATCCATCATCCATCCATCCATCCATCCATCCATCCATCCATCCATCCATCATCCATCCATCCATCCATGAATCCATCCCTCCATCCCTGCTTCCACCCATGGATCCATCCATCCCTGCTTCCATCCATCCACTCATCCATCCATCATCCATCCATCCATGGATTTCATCCATCCCTCCACCCATCCCTGCTCCCATCCCATCCTCTCCTCCCACAGGAGCTGAAGATCCTTTGGATCCCTTTGGATCCCTCTCGGCCCTGGCCTCTCTCCTCCCTCCCCTTTCCCAAGCTGCTCTGAAGATTCGTGGTTTGCACAGCAGGAATTTGGGGCTGGCTGAGGCACAGGAGCAGGAGGGGACAAATCCCCACCATGGTCCCACGGGAAAGGATTTCCCAGCTTTTCCAGGTGCTGGTGGGGTCTGGATGTGGGGCCCAGGTTCCCCTTCCAGAGGTGGGCACTGCTCCCCCTTCCCCGCAGGTTTCCCTTTATTCCCTGCCGTGTCTCCCTGTGAACATTTCCCCTGGAATTTCAATTTAGGGCGCCGATGTTCCCATTTCCTTCTCCTGGTTAAAATCCTGGGGATCCCACGGGGGAGCCAGAGGCCTCGGAGCCAGGCTGGGTTGGGTAACCTCTGGAAAAACACGTTCCCAAAGTTCCCGGAGTTCCCGGGGCGGCTCCTCCCTCCCTCCCTCCCGTCCTGCTCGGGCACCTGCAGCTGGGAGCTCCCTGCTGTGCCAGGGTCTGCATGGCAAAGGGAAAGGGGAAGGGAAAAGTTTTTTTTGGGAATGTGGCTGTGGGAAGCTCGGGGGGAGCTGCAGCTCCGTGCTGGGGTCACTCCCAAGGGAACACCGGGAGAGCCCCGCCCGGCTTTGCCCCGAGCTCAGATCCCCTCTGGCTGCCCGTGGGTGTTCAGGCGTGGGAAGTTCCAGGAGGAATTCCCAACCCCCTCAGGACCTGGGAGATCCCAGGAATCCGCACAGGAGGGGCCTGGAGGGAGCAGTGCCCTGGTGCACTTGGTGCCACCAACTCGGTGCCACCACCTTGGTGCCACCACCTCGGTGTCCCTGCCTCGGTGCCACCACCTTGGTGACACCACCTTGGTGACACGACCTTGCTGCCCCTGTCTTGGTGCCCCTGTCTGGGTGCCATGGCCTCGGTGCCACCACCTTGGTGCCACCACCTTGGTGCCACCTGCCCGTGCCCAGAGCTGAATCCCTTCCCACTGGAGCTGAGCCAGGCCAGCTCCCAGCCCTTGGGACCCCCTGGGTGTCCCCTCCTGGTCCCGGTCTCATTCCAGGCCGATCCTTTCCCGCCCGTTCCAGTCCTGGAAGAGCCCAGGCCCCCGGCAGCGGCCGGCGCCGGGTCCTGTCCCGGGAAAGGCACCCGGGGATCGCCCCCTGCCACCCCTGGCTCTGCCCGGGATCCCTCGGGCTGCAGGAATTCCTGACCCCTGTGTCTGCCAGGGCCAGCCCCAGGTGACACCCGTGTCACATCCCGCTGGGCCCGCGGTGGGGACACGCCAGCTCCGGGAGCCAGGAGCCTGCCCGGGCTCTGAGGCCGCCGGGATGAGGCATCCCGAGCCCTGCGGAGCTCATGGAAAATCCGGGCCAGCCCAGGGAGCCTTTCCAGGAGCCCTGGCGGCTTTGGGGCCAAGCCGGGCTCGGAGTTTTCTGACTTTTCCAGGGGTTTGAGGAGGGAGTTTGGTGTCAGCTCCACTTCCAGCCTGGTTTCCTTGGGTTTCCCTGGAGAAGGACATCTGGACTTGGTCAGAGCTCCCCCAGCTCTGAGGCACACGTGAGGCACTCCCAGAATCCCAAAGGGAACAGAATCCCAAAAGGAACAGATTCCCAGTGGGATCAGAATTCCAAAGGGAGCACAATCCCAAAGGGAACACAGTCCCAGTGGGATCAGAATCCCACAGAATCCCAAAGGGAACAGAATCCCAAAAGGAACAGATTCCCAGTGGGATCAGAATCCCAAAGGGAACACAATCCCAATGGGAACAGGATTTGCTGCTTCCTACAGCCCAGTCCACATTGCAGTGCCCAGCATGGAACATTTTCCCTTGGAAAAGGGAATCCCAGGAATTTTGGGACACTGATCAGCCTCCAGGCCTCCCTGGCTCCTTGAGGATGCTGCTCATTCCAGAGGGGCTGGGGAGCAGGGATTGAGGGAAGTCTGAGTCAGCCCAAGGGCACGAGCCGGGGAGGGTTTGCCCGGATCCCAACACGTGAAGCTCCATCCCCGTGGGACAGGGCCGGGGTGTTTTCCTGCCCGGATCCACGGCCTGGGCTGAGGGGATCTGTTCTGCTTCACAGCTGGTGAAGAAGACTTTGGTTCTGTGATCCCTGTGGGTCCCTCCCAGCTGGGATATCCTGACCCTGTGGAAAGGCAAAAGACCCCGAGAATCCCTCCCCGGTGCACCCCCAGCTCCCTGACCCAACCAGAAATTCCCCTTGTTGTGTTTCTCCATGCCAGGGCTCTCCCGGCTCTTTGTGTCCCGGGAATGCTCCTCGTGGTGGAGCTGAGGCTCCATCCTGGAAATCTGGGTGGCGACCGCACTTCCCGGGACGTGCAGGTTCCTGCTGCATCCCAGGAGGGGGCAGGGAGGCAGAATTTACCTGCAGGAACCTCTCAGCCTCTGCCTGGATGGAGGATCCGGCTGGAGCCAAGGATTCTGCAAGCTGGGCAAAGCTCCCGGCTCGGGAAAGCTTCCTTGAAACTCCCGGAGCAGGCGGTGCCTCCCTTGGCTGCTGCCGTGGCCAGAATGTCCGGAGGCTGTTCCAGGGCAGGACTGGAGCCTCCCGTGTTTTCTGATGAAATCCTCCCACCCCAAACCTGCCAAGAAATCAAAGGCATCGCGCCTGTCCCTGGGCTACACACTCAGCGCTGCGAGCCCCGCGCTGCCGCCGCCGCCGCTGCTGCGGGATTAAAGGCGGCTCTGCCTCCCCCCGGCCCGGTTCCGCCTCCCCCCGGCCCGGTTCTGGCTCCCCCGGCCCGGTTCTGGCTCCCCCCGGCCCGGTTCTGCCTCCCCCCGGCCCGGTTCTGCCTCCCCCCGGCCCGGTTCTGCCTCCCCCCGGCCCGGTTCTGCCTCCCCCGGCCCGGTTCCGCCTCTTCCCGGCCCGGTTCTGCCTCCCCCCGGCCCGGTTCTGCCTCCCCCGGCCCGGTTCTGCCTCCCCCGGCCCGGTTCTGCCTCTTCCCGGCCCGGTTCTGCCTCCCCCCGGTCCGGCTCTGCCTCCCCCCGGCCCGGTTCTGCCTCCCCCCGGTCCGGCTCTGCCTCCCCCGGCCCGGTTCTGCCTCCCCCGGTCCGGCTCTGCCTCCCCCGGCCCGGTTCTGCCTCCCCCGGCCCGGTTCTGCCTCCCCCGGCCCGGTTCTGCCTCCCCATGGTCCGGTTCCATCACCCCCGGCCCGGTTCTGCCTCCCCCGGCCCGGTTCTGCCTCCCCATGGTCCGGTTCCATCACCCCCGGCCCGGCTCTGCCTCCCTGGTGCCAGGGTCAGGATGGATCCCTGAATTTCTGGAGTGGCCGGGATGGATCCCTGGAGCTGTGGCCAGGATGGATCCCTGAAATCCGAGATCCCTGAATTCCCGTATCCCTGAATTCCCGGATCCCTGAATTCCTGGATCCCTGAATTCCCGGATCCCTGAATTCCCGGATCCCTGAATTCCCGGATCCCCGGAGTGGCCGCGATGGATCCCTGGGCCCGGGTGATTCTCCCACCCGATCCAGGGGTATTTTCCTCTCCCTCTCCAGGCTCAGGAATGTTGTGATTTGGGTTTTTTTAAAGGACCTTTGGCTTCTCCCTGGAAATTTCCGTAATTCCGAGCACGAGCACAGGGACACGAGGGAATTCCTCCCCCGCCAGTGGAATTCCAGCCCCATCCTGCCGGGGCTCAGCGAGCGATTCTCACTTTGGGATTCTCCCATTCCCACTTTGGGATTCTCCCATTCCCTCGGGATCGGCGTTTGTTGAATGTCCCAAAACACCCCGAGCTGAGACCGACCCCCCCAGAATCAACCTGGACACGAACAGGGCGCCCCAAAACCCCACCCTGTGCTCGGAGGGCTCAAAATTCATCAATCCATGGAAAACTTCGGAATTTTGCTGCAAAAGGAGCCAGAAGGGCACCGGGGGTGACACCTCTGTGGCCCGGGAGGGCGACAATGATTTCCCGCTGCCGTTCCCAGCCGGGCCTCCCACAATTTGCTAATTAACGAAGAAAGGTAAAAAAGGTAATTAAAGAGAGAGACCTGTCAGGGCCAGGCGGGGGGAGCATCCCGGGAGAGCCGGGCTGGAATTCCGGCCCGCGCGGCATCAAAGGCGGCCCCGGGAGCTCACCTGGCCGGGGCCGCCCCCTCTGCCCGCCGGGGTGACCCAGGTGACCCCCGCCGCTGTCCCGGGACAATCGCGGGAGCGGAGCGGGGGCCAGGTGGGGCCGCCACAAAGGGACCTTCAGCGGGGGCGGGCCCCGGGCTTTAGCGGGGTTAAGGCGCTGAATTCCCAGGAAATTCCCCGGAAATGGTCGGATTCCCCATCACAACCGCGGACAAAGAACCCAAAGCCGCGAGCGGAGCCCCGGGGGGACAGCCCGGCCCCGGGGTGGCTTTTGGGGGCAGATTCCCTTTGTCACCTCCCGCAGCACCGGGAGCCGGGATTTGGGGAGGGGTTGGCTGGCGAATCCCGCCTTTGGAGCGGGACGATCCGGGCCGGGCCCGGGGCAGCGCTGGCCCCGCGCTGCCGCCCCCCGTGCCCGGGCGTGCCCGGTGCCCCCGCGGGGCGCTGGCGCAACGCGGGGACGGCGGCAGGACCGGCTCCGTGCGCCACGGCGCCGGCACCTCACGCCGGGACTCGTCCTGCTGACACAGCCCGCCGGGCCCGGCTGCCAGGAGGGCCAAATTCCCGGGATTCGGGGCTCTGGAAGCTCCCACGCCGCTGGATTCACCCCGGGGAGCTCAGAGCTGGCCGCGGGTCCCCTGGGAGCCCAGCTCGGGGGAACTCCTCTCTCCCTCACCTGGGATGCAGGAACACAATTTATCCTCCTCCGAGCAGAATATCCTGATTTCCCCCCATATTTTCCTGAGAAACCCGGGATTGGAGGCCATTCATAAAGCAGGAATACGATTTATCCTCCCCGGGCTGGAATTCCCTCATTTTTCCCAATATTTACCACGGAAATCTGGGTTTGGAGGCTGTTAGTGAAGCGTGAATACAATTTATCCTCCCCGGGGTGCAAATCCCTGATTTTCCCCCATATTTTCCAGAGAAACCCGGGATTGGAGGCCGTTTGTGAAGCATGAATATAATTTATTCTCCCCGGGGTGCAAATCCCTGATTTTTCCCAATATTTGCCAGGGAAATCTGGGTTTGGAGGCCCTCACAACCCAGGGTGACCCGAATTCTGCAGAGCAGGAAAGGATTTGGTTTTCCTGGGGCGCTGCCGTGACCTGGCACCGTTCGGGAACGATTTTGGATCCGGGATTAGGATTCCTTCTAGGACCTCACGGGCGATTATCTGCCAATAATGACGGTGTGGGATCATTCCAGGAGTTTATTTAGCTCGGGAAGG
The DNA here is from genome assembly GCF_046129695.1 of Lonchura striata. NCBI lineage: Eukaryota > Metazoa > Chordata > Aves > Passeriformes > Estrildidae > Lonchura > Lonchura striata. The sequence goes on along the minus strand of NC_134627.1, from coordinate 7,820,230 downwards.
GAGAGAGGCTGGGATGAGGCAGAGCCCAGGGGTTTGGGAATTCCGGGTTTATGCCCACAGCAATTCCCAGATGTGGCTCCTGCAAAGAATTCCAGTTTAGCCAACCCAAAGCTGGAAAAGGGTTGGAATTGTTCTGGGGAATTCCTGCTTTTCCCTCTTGATCCCCGTCCTCATCCCACTGTTGGTGTCTCAGGGGGGTTTTGCTCACTGGGGAATTTACTGGGAATTTATTGGGACTTTACTGGGAATTTATTGGGAATTTATTGGGAATTTACAGGGAATATAGTGCAAATTTACAGGGAATTCACTGGAAATTTACAGGGAATTTATTGGGAATTTACTGGGATTTTACTGGGAATTCGCTGGGAATTTACTGAGAGTTTGCAGAAGATTTACAGGGAATTTACTGACAGTTTAGTGGGAGTTTAGTGGAAATTTTACAGGGAATTTAGTGGGAATTTACAGCGAGTTTACAGGGAATTTTGTGGGAATTTAATGGGAATTTAGTGGGAATTTACCGGGAATCTCAGTCCCATTCCAGGCCCTGCTGGAGCCCTGACCCCTTTTCCCGGGATTTCCTTATCCAGGTTAAAGCCTGAGGGGAAATAGGTCAGGGATGGGATCTGTGTCACGGGGAGGCTCCGAGTGTCCCCAATGTCACCGGGAGGCTCCGAGTGTCCCCAATGTCACCGGGAGGCTCCGAGTGTCACCGGGAGGCTCCGAGTGTCACCGGGAGGCTCCGAGTGTCCCCAATATCACCGGGAGGCTCCGAGTGTCCCCAATGTCACCGGGAGGCTCCGAGTGTCCCCAATATCACCGGGAGGCTCCGAGTGTCCCAAATGTCACCGGGAGGCTCCGAGTGTCCCAAATGTCACCGGGAGGCTCCGAGTGTCACCGGGAGGCTCCAAGTGTCCCAAATGTCACCAGGAGGTTCCGAGTGTCACCGGGAGGCTCTGAGTGTCCCCAATGTCACCGGGAGGCTCCGAGTGTCACCGGGAGGCTCCGAGTGTCCCAAATGTCACCAGGAGGCTCCGAGTGTCCCCAAATGTCACTGGGGAGGCTCCGAGTGTCACCGGGAGGCTCCGAGTGTCCCAAATGTCACCGGGAGGCTCCGAGTGTCACCGGGAGGCTCCGAGTGTCCCAAATGTCACCGGGAGGCTCCGAGTGTCCCCAATGTCACCGGGAGGCTCCGAGTGTCACCGGGAGGCTCCAAGTGTCCCAAATGTCACCGGGCAGGAGCTGCTCCGGGGCTGAGCCCCGCTCTGGCTGGGGCGGGGGCACAAAGGGTTAAAAATGCCGGATGTCGCCCCAGAAGGGAATTGGAAATTGGGAATTGGGAACTGGGATTTGGGAATTGGGAATTGGGAATTGGGATTTGGGAACTGGGATTTGGGAATTGGGAATTGGGAATTGGGATTTGGGAACTGGGATTTGGGAATTGGGAATTGGGAATTGGGATTTGGGAACTGGGATTTGGGAATTGGGAATTGGGAATTGGGAACTGGAAATTCCTTCAGTCCCTGGAATTCCCAAGGCACAGAAGAGCCCAGGGGGCTGGGAGGACAAAGGGCTCCGAAATTTGGTTTATTTTCAATTTGGTTTATTTTCAATTTGGTTTATTTTAATTCCCGGGGTTTTTTCTCCCCTGGGGTCCCAGCGGGGTTTTGGTTTCCTCTCCCTGTGGGAATTGTGGCAGCGGGTGGGAATCTCCCTTTTCCTCCTTCTGCCCCAAACTCAATGTTCATTTTAGGCATGAGCAGAGACAGAATTGGGGTTTTTGGTGCTTTTCCAGCCTCTTCCTCCCACCCAAAAATCTTCGGTTGTCTGTTCAAAATGACCTTCCTCACCAAAAAATCACGTTTTTTATTTAAAATGCAGAAACACAATGGAATTCACCCTGTTTTTTTTAAATCGAAACCAAATATTTCACTCCTGATAAAGCCTATTTGTCATTCCCACTCTCCCATTCCCATTCTCTAATGAGAAAGCCAAAACAGGAAAAAACCTCTCAATTTGACAGACGAAATCTGGGTTTAGTTTGATTAAACCTGGGATTAGGTGAGGTTTAAGCATAAATTTCACTCCCAAAAAAAAAAAAATTTTTTTTTTTTTCTTTTTCAGATTTTTTCCCCAGAATTTTGGGATCTGCCCAACGTTCCAGGTGTCCTCCCCAGGTGACCCCCACCGGACCCGCGGGGCCTGTGCTGCTCCCGCTCTCCACACTGGGTCTCCCTCGCCCTGGACAAGGCAACCTTTAATTAACACTAATTAAATCCCATTCCCGGCCCTGCTTCTCCCACAATCCCTGGATGTTCACCCCCAGCCCTGGTGGGAAGGGGGTTGTGAATTCCGTGATGAAACTCAGGATTCCAGCGATGGATTTTCCTCTTTCTGGAACCTTCTGGAGCTGTGAACCACACCCTGCTCCCTTTTCCGCGGGATTGACGGGAATTTCTCCTCCTTCCCAAAATTCCACCTCAGCCTGGCAGCCAGAACCTGGGATGGGAAGGGTTTGAAATGGAAAAACGCCTGGAAAGCAGGAAAATAACAACAAAAGTGGTGATTCCGGGGAATCTTCACCCTCTGCATCCGGGGACAGGATGAGGAGGATCCAAAACGAGGATGCTCCATCCCAGGAACCCCAGTTTGGAACGATTCCATCCCAGGAACCCCAGTTTGGAACCATTCCATCCCAGGAACCCCAGTTTGGAACCGTTCCAGGCCTGGAACCCCAGTTTGGAACCATTCCAGGACAGGAACCCCAGTTTGGAACCATTCCATCCCAGGCACCCCAGTTTGGAACCGTTCCAGGCCTGGAACCCCAGTTTGAAACCTTTCCAGACTGGGAACCCCAGTTTGGAACCATTCCATTCCAGGAACCCCAGTTTGGAACGATTCCATCCAGGAACCCCAGTTTGGAATGATTCCATCCCAGGAACCCCAGTTTGAAACCTTTCCAGACTGGGAACCCCAGTTTGGAACCATTCCATTCCAGGAACCCCAGTTTGGAATGATTCCATCCCAGGAATCCCAGTTTGGAACCGTTCCAGGACAGGAACCCCAGTTTGGAACCGTTCCAGGCCGGGAACCCCAGTTTGGAATGATTCCATCCCAGGAACCCCAGTTTGGAACCGTTCCATCCCAGGAACCCCAGTTTGGAACCGTTCCATCCCAGGAACCCCAGTTTGGAACCGTTCCAGGCCGGGAACCCCAGTTTGGAACCGTTCCATCCCAGGAACCCCAGTTTGGAACCGTTCCATCCCAGGAACCCCAGTTTGGAACCGTTCCAGGCCGGGAACCCCAGTTTGGAACCGTTCCATCCCAGGAACCCCAGTTTGGAACCGTTCCAGGCCGGGAACCCCAGTTTGGAACCGTTCCAGGCCGGGAACCCCAGTTTGGAACCGTTCCAGGCCGGGAACCCCTCTCACTCCTTTGACCTCCTTGCCCGGGAGGAGCCGGTGCCAGCCGGGCCTGGCAGGGATCAGGAGCTGACGTGGATGGGGAGAGGACCCAGGAGAAACCTCGGGACTGGCCAGGGACTGGCCGGGCAGGACCTCAGCTGCCCCGTGCCCATCGCCCCCGTGCCCATCTCTCCCCGTGCCCATCTCTCCCCGTGCCCATCTCTCCCCGTGCCCATCGCCCCCGTGCCCATCTCTCCCCGTGCCCATCTCTCCCCATTCCCATCTCTCCCCGTGCCCATCGCCCCCGTGCCCATCGCCCCCGTGCCCATCTCTCCCCGTGCCCATCTCTCCCCGTGCCCATCTCTCCCCGTGCCCATCTCTCCCTGTGCCCATCGCCCCCGTGCCATCCCCACAGCGCCTGCTGGGTTTTTCTGGGGTGGCTTTGAAGGTGGTGCCCGGCCGGGGGTGGTGGCAGGGCGGCTGCAGGGAGCGGATTTTCGGGAGATGGGAGTAGATTTTTCGGAGATGGGAGCGGATTTTCGGGAGATGGGAGCGGATTTTTGGGAGATGAGATGGGAGAAGATTTTCAGGAGATGGGAGCGGATTTTCGGGAGATGGGAGCGGATTTTTGGGAGATGAGATGGGAGAAGATTTTCAGGAGATGGGAGCGGATTTTCGGGAGATGGGAGCGGATTTTCAGGAGATGAGATGGGAGCGGATTTTTGGGAGATGGGAGCAGATTTTCAGGAGATGGGAGAGGATTTTCGGGGTGGGCCAGGGCCAGCAGCTCCAGGGGTTTGTGCTTTTCCAGGGAGCCGAGGGGCCCGGGCCGGTTGTGGGGGTCTCCCCGCGGCCTCAGGGGTGAAACCGGGCTGGAAACTCCACGGGGAGAGCCCCCGGCTCCCCCAGGCAGGGATGGGATCCCCGTGGTTTGGGATCCCTGTGCAGGGCGCTGTGATTAACGGCTGATTAACGAGATTAATTTGTACCTAATTAACCCAACATTGATTGGATTTGGTCCTCGGGCAGAGGCAGCCCGGGCTCTCCCGGGGTTGGTTTCTGTGGGATGGACCAGGATCAGATCCAGGTTCTGATGCTCCCGAACCCGACCCCGGGAGTCTCTGCCCCTCTTCCCAAATCCTCTGGGATTCCCTTTGATGATCCCAAATTTCCCAATTTCCTGATTCCCCGATTTCCTCTGCTCCATCAGAGAGGACTCGGATGAAGCCAAACCCGGATCCCTGCCCTCTGCCACGTGTGGGCAGCAGGAACCTCTGGCTTTTTCCAAGGATTCTGGACCCAACGCCCTTTTCCCAATCCTTGGCTCCTTTCCCCTGGGAGCAGGAGGAGGAGGAGGAGGAGGAGGAGGAGGAGGAGGATGTTGTGGATCCGGCCCCAGGACCTGCTCCCCAAACTCCTTCCCCTCACGCCGGGCCCTGTCCCAGCGGCCTCCCGGTGACTCCGTGCCCAGGAATGCCGCGGATCCATCGGGAATTGCATCAGGAACTCGTTGTGCACAGGATGGGCTGGTGGTGGCAGGGACACCTGGGCAGGGACACCTGTGACAGGGACACCTGTGACAGGGACACCTGTGGCAGTGACATCTGTAACAGTGACACCTGTAGCAGTGGCACCTGTGGCAGGGACACTGTGACAGTGGCACCTGAGCAGTGGCACCTGTGACAGGGACACCTGTAGCAGTGACACCTGTAGCAGTGACATCTGTAGCAGTGGCACCTGGGCAGTGGCACCTGGGCAGGGACACCTGGGCAGTGGCAATGGTGGCAGTGCCACCTCTGCAGTGCCACCAGCCCTGTGCAGTGTTGTCCTGCTGGGGGACAAGGAGGGTCCCACATCCCCCCGGCAGCGGGGGGAGGGGTCCTGAGGGGTTTGGGGTTTAGGATATGGGGTGTGGAATATGGTTATCCCAGGGTTGGATAAGACACCCAGGAGATTCCCCGGGAAGGGAATTCCTGGAATTCTCAGTGTTCATCCTGACCTCAGCTGCACAATTTAGCTCCAGGTGGGGAAATCGTTCTGCAGGAATTGCCCAAAACCTGTGGAAAACCACCAGGATTCAGACAGCTCTGGAGCTGCCCGTGAGAACATCTCGATGCCAAAAATAAAATAAAAAGCAAAAGAAGCAATGGCTGAGAAGCTGGAAAGAAAATCTTTTTCAAACCCATATGACTTTCGGGAAGAAATCATTCCAGAAAGGAAAATTTATGGAACAGAAGGAACCAGCCCTGAGTTTGGGCCAGACTTTTCTGGAATAAAGCAAATAAAATCCTGTGCCAGCCACCGGGACAGGGATTTGCCCTTTGCTGTTTATCCAGCTTTGGATTTTTGGGAAACGCCAACATTTTTTTTTTAATTATTATTAATTTTTGGGTTGTTGTTGTTGTTTTCTTTCCAAAAGAGTCAGAAATTTCCAAATGCTGAAACTCTTCCCAAAAGGAACCAGCTGGGATTGCTCAACTGCCCCCGCCCTCCCGATGAGTTACGGAGGGTGTGACATCCCGGCCGGGTGTGACATCCCGGGATCGCTGATCCCAGCGCCTCCAGAGCCACTTCCAGCTCCCGAGGAGGCTCCAGGAACATCCCATTCCCTGCCTCGGCAGCGATCCCAGCCAGCCCAGCTGCTCCAGTGTGGGGTTCACCCGTGTGGGGTTCACCCGTGTGGGGTTCATCCGTGTGGGGTTCATCCATGTGGGGTTCACCTGTGTGGGGTTCACCCGTGTGGGATTTATCCATATGGGGTTTATCCATGTGGGGTTCATCCATGTGGGGTTCACCCGTGTGGGGTTCACCCGTGTGGGGTTCACCTGTGTGGGGTTCACCTGTGTGGGGTTCACCCGTGTGGGATTTATCCATATGGGGTTTATCCATGTGGGGTTCATCCATGTGGGGTTCACCCGTGTGGGGTTCACCTGTGTGGGGTTCACCCGTGTGGGGTTCACCCGTGTGGGGTTCACCTGTATGGGGTTCACCTGTGTGGGGTTCATCCGTGTGGGGTTCACCCGTGTGGGGTTCACCCATGTGGGGTTCATCCATGCGGAATTTATCCATGCAGGATTTATCCACGCAGGATTTTTCCACTCACAGTTTATCCATATGGGATTTATTCACTCAGGATTTATCCATGGGGATTTATCCACACAGGATTTATCCTCGTGGGCCCCACGGAAGGTGTCCCCTGCGGAATGAGCTGTAAAATCCCTTCCCATGGCAGCAATTCCAGGATTTATCCCGGTGCCGATGAAGCCACGGCCGGCTCCTGCTGCCTCAAATTCCTGAGAGGGGGCCGGGGAATGCTCGGGGATGTCCGGCCTGGAGGGATCCCGGCTCCCAGCCTCCTTCCCTGGGATTCTGTCCCAGAGCCCGGCCGTGATTATGGAAAATGCAGCAATTAGGGAAGAGCCGGGGAGGTTTGGCCTGGGAAAGGGGGAAATGGGATGGGGCAGGATGAGCTGTTCCAAACGCCGGAGTCGGATGGATTTCACTTTCTTCTCTGGAAAAGTGTCCAGGGGTGTTGGGAAGGAGGAGGAGGAGGAGGAGGAGGGTTCTCCCAGGAGAATTGATCCATGGATCGGGACCAATGGAAGCACCCAGAGCAGTCCCAGTTCCCAGGGGTTGATAAAAGATTTAAGGATCCAGAAAACACTTTCCAGATCCATAAAACACTTTCCAGATCCATAAAACACTTTCCATATCCATACAACACGTGGGGATCCAGAAAACACTTTCCAGATCCATAAAACACTTTCCAGATCCATAAAACACTTTCCAGATCCTAAACCACTTTCCAGATCCATGGAAAGCCACGGAGAGCCCTCAGATCGGGATCCAGCAGTTCATGCACTCTGCCTGTCCCTTTTCCCTGTTCCCCTGGCTGTGGAACAGCCGGAACTCCAGAGAAAAGCGGTTTTTGGGAACACCAGTTTAGGACATTTCTGTGGTGGGATCTCTGCACTGGAAGTGTCCCGGGCCAGGCTGGACAGACTCGGAGCAGCCTGGGACGGGGAATTGTCCCTGCCCGTGGCAGAGTCCCCTCATCCCGGGCCATCCCTGTTTTTGGGAGCCGAGGGAAGCCCTTCCCCCGTGTTTTGCCCGCTCTGCTCCTCTCCAGCACAGCGACCTCAGCAGAGCCGGGCCGGGCCGGGCCGGGCCGGGCCACGCCGCAATTCCCGCGGCATCCCGGGGATGCCAGCCCGGCCGGATCGCTTTGATGCCGCGCGTATCCCGGGAACCGGCTCCCAACCCCAGCGCCGGGAGCCGGGCCAGGCTCCGCCGGGGCTGCGGGGCCGCTGTGGGCAGCGCAAACAGGAAACCGGGGCCGGAGCCCCGCGGCCGCCCCGCCCTGGCCCGCGGCTCTCGGGCAGGGCCGGAGCCGCCTCTCCCGGCGCTGCTCCGCTCCCGTGACGCGTTGTTGTTGTGGATGAGGAATTCCAGGAGCGTGGATGTCCCGGCGCTTCCAGGGCGGCGTCACCGCCTGAGGTTTTTGGGGTTAAATCCACACAGGTGCCGACCTTGGAGGCCCCAAGGGATTTGGGGGCAGGGTTTGTCCTGCACGGGGCACCAAAGGATGGGGAGGGACACGAGGGAGGGACGATGGAAGGAGCAGGGATCCCAAACCATGGGAGAGGAACAACCCCAAATCATGAGAGAGGAACAATCCCAAACCATGAGAGAGGAGCAGGAATCCCAACCCATGGGAGAGGAGCAATCCCAAATGATGGGAGAGGAACAATCCCAAACCATGGGAGAGCAGGAATCCCAAACCATGGGAGAAAAACAATCCCAAATCATGGGAGAGGAGCAATCCCAAACCATGGGAGAGGAACAATCCCAAATCATGGGAGAGCAGGAATCCCAAACCATGGGAGAGCAGGAATCCCAAACCATGGGAGAAAAACAATCCCAAACCATGGGAGAGGAGCAATCCCAAACCATGGGAGAGGAACAATCCCAAATCATGGGAGAGGAACAACCCCAAATCATGGGAGAGGAGCAATCCCAAACCATGGGAGAGGAACAATCCCAAATCATGAGAGAGGAGCAATCCCAAATCATGAGAGAGGAACAATCCCAAATCATGAGAGAGGAACAATCCCAAACCATGGGAGAGGAACAATCCCAACCCAAGGGGACAGGAACAATCCCAAACCATGGGAGAGAAGCAATCCCAACCCAAGGGGACAGGAACAATCCCAAACCATGGGAGAGGAGCAATCCCAAAGCAAGGCAGAGCAGGAATCCCAAGCCATGGGAGAGGAGCAGCAATCCCAAAGGCTGAGTCACCCCCCGGTGCTCCCGGCCCGTAGAGGGAGCTGCTGGAGCTTGGAATCAGCGGCCGTGATAAATCAATAAACCCGGCCCTGGGTTACATAAGAGTGGGATGCTGGAATTCCTGCATGGAGGGAGGTTTGGGAGCCTCCCGGGAGCGCTCTGGTCCCTCCCGGTGCCGCGGTTCGGCAGCTCCCGGCGGTGCCGGGCGGGCCGGGGTGACCGGAGGGGGGGACAGGTGACACTCGGTGTCCCCACGGACCATCCGGGGCTCCTGGTTCTCCTGGCTTCCTTCCCGATTCAGGGATGAACCCCTGAGAGAACCCCAATCCCTGAGGAGGGGACAGGAGGGGACAGGAGAGGACAGGAGGGGACAGGAGAGGACAGGAGGGGACAGGAGAGGTCCCCGAGCCCAGCAGGGAGGGATGAGCGGCCTCGTGCCCCCATCCCCGCCGGGACCCCCGAGCCGTGCGGGGAACGCTCAGGTCCAGCCTTGATCCAGCAGCCCCGGGAGCTCCCCGGGCAGATCCCGCGGGGCAGGGAACGGAGAGGGGAATGGAGAGGGGGAGCGGGATGGGGAAAGGGATCGGGAGCTGTGGGGCTGCAGCAGCTGAGCCAGAGCAGCCCCGGCTGCCCCTGGGTTCTGCATCCCCTCTGGGAGCAGGGACAACCCCTGGGGATCTCTGCCCCCCAGTCCTTGGCATCTCTGCCCCACAATTCCTGGGATCTCTGTCCTCAATCCTTGGAACCTCTGCCCTCAATCCTTGGAATCTCTGCCCCCAGTCCTTGGAATCTCTGCCCTCAATCCTTGGAACCTCTGTCCTCAATCCTTGGGATCTCTGCCCCCAGTCTTTGAGATCCTGCTCCAGCCCCTCTGCTGTTCCCGGGCCACCACCCAAAGCCCCACAGGAGCATCCCGAAGTTCCTGTGGAGCGGGCAGACCTTTGGGGTGGGAAGCTGGGGACCCAAAGCCCACGGGAGCATCCCGAAGTTCCTGTGGAGCGGGCAGACCTTTGGGGTGGGAAGCTGGGGGAGTCTCCAGCGCTCCGTCCCCGCTCCCTCCGGGCCGGGCACGGCCACGGGAGCGCCGTTCCCACGGTGCTCGGTGCATTTCCTGCGTCCTGCAGGAAAACCGGGAGCACCTCTGCAGTCGGGAGGAGGCCGAGGCTCTGTGGAACCACAAAGGCTCCGGGTTGGAGCTGGGCACGGGCTCGGAGGGCTGGGAAGGGGGTGGGGATTTGTTCTCCCGAATTTGCGCTGCCAGCGACCCCCTCCCCAGCATGAAGAGCTGATTCCACCCCCGGAGAAATCCTGGCGTGCTGCAGGAGCCCCGGGTGGTTTTATCCAGCACAAAGCTGAATTTTGTCTGTGTTTTCCTGGGATTTCTCCTGTTGGGACAAACATCTGTAACCAAATTAAAGCCAACCACAGCAAAAGGAGCCAACAGGAAACCCTTCGGCTCCAGTCACCCCAAATCCTCTGAGGATGCAGGGATGGGAGCCTGGGAAAGCAGCTGGGGCTGGGAAAAGGGACAGCGAGGACTCGCTGCCACCGTGCAGGGTGACCTGAGTCCCTGCAGACCTCCGGCCACATCCCTTCATCCCAGCCTGTGGATTTATCCCACCCATGGATTTATCCCACCCCTGGATTGATCCCACCCATGGAATCATCCCACCCATGGATTTATCCCACCCATGGATTTATCCCACCCCTGGATTTCATTTGGAACACCTGAATTCCTCCTGCCAGCCCCATTCTGTGTCCTTTCCCTCGGCCCCGGCACTGCCGGGATCTGATCCCACCTCCTGTATCCCCCAAATAAATCCCTGCGGATGGAATCCCACTGCTCCCTCACCCCCTCCCTGCAGGAGCCCCTCCCTAGCCCCGGGATGAGCTGAGGGAACACGGCCCAGCCCACCCAGCCCTGCCTGGAGCATTTCCCAAATCCCGGAGGAAGTTTCCCGAGACAATCCTTTCCCGGGATCCTTTATTCTCGCCGGCTTTTTCTTCACTTTTTTTTTTTTTTTTTTTTTAAATTTTTAATTAAACGAAATTAAATTTCCGCAGCATCCCTGGTTTCATTATCCCAGCTCTCCACCGGAGGCATCGCTCGGAGTCCCTCGGGACGAGTTGGACAACGCCGGGAATGCTCAGGTTGAGGCTCTTCCCACTTTTCCTCCCTCCCTTCCCTCTCCCCGCTCCGCTGCGGCCCCAGAGCGGCTCCGGCCTTCCAGCACTGCCCGAGCCGCACTTCAAAGGCTCCGGAGCTTCCCTGGCGTCCCGGCGTTAATCACCACCACCGGGGCCCCGCCGGCTCGGGGGGCTCGCCCGGCTCTCTCCCAGCACAGGGAATGAGGAGCTGCTCCCCAGGGATGGGACCTTTCCATCGGGCTCCAGGAGCGGCTGGGGACAAGGGACAGGACACAGGGAATGGCTCCCACTGCCAGAGGTCAGGGTTGGGTGGGAGATTGGAAATTGGGAATTGTTCCCTGAGGGGCTGGGATGGAATTCCCAGAGCAGCTGGGGCTGCCCCTGCACCCCTGGCAGTGCCCCAGGCCAGGCTGGACAGTGCTGGAGCAGCCTGGGACGGCGGGAGGGGTCCCTGGGTGGAATTCCAGGTCCTTCCAACCCAACCCACCCCCGGATCCTCTGGTTCCCGATTCCAGGAGGAGTCCTGACACCTCCAGGCAAGGCCAGCAGAGATCCTGCAGGATTCAGGGAGGATCCTGGCAGGTGAGGCCGTGTGGGCTGCTCCTGATCCAGAGCCGATTTCCAGCTCCAGATTCCAATCTCCTGCACTTCCTCTCTCCCTGGGGAGATAAAGATCCCGGGCAGGCCGGGCTGAAGCGCCGGGAATTGCATCCGCTCCCACAGCCCGGCCGGGCGAGGCCTCTCCCGGCTCCTGGGATGGGAGGGGACGGGGAAGGGGCGGGCGCCGCCTTCCTGTGGGTGTTTTCCAGGAGAAACCGGGATGGGGCCGGCACCTGCCGGAGCAGGTGACTCGGGAGTGAGGAATGCGGGCCCGGGATGTGGGCTGGCAGCGGGGACGGGGCGCAGGGCAGCTGGGAAAGCTCCCAAAGGAGACGGGAAGGGTCAATCCCGGCTCTCCAGCGGAGCAGGATCATCTGGGAGTGGTGCAGGACTCGTCCCCGCAGGCTCTGGAGCTGCCAGTGGCTCAGCAGGAAGAGCAAAAATTTGGAGAGGCTTCGGGATGGTGGGAAGAGTGGGAATTCAGAAAAGGAAGTGGGAAAAGCATAAAGGGGTCAGGCAAAGGGGAAAGCCTCACAGTTGGCTGGGAATGGCAGCACGGAGGGGAAGGGCCAGGCAGGAGCTGTTCCTAAAATCCCCAAACCACTTCCTTCAGGGTCAGGAGCTGCAGGAATCCCAGGTCACCCTGCAATGGTTCCTGTCCTCACTTCCCTGTGGTGATGCTGGATTTGCAAGGAGCCCTCTCCTTTTGTCCAGGACGAAACCTGGGTGATGGCCAAGCACAATTCCCACTGGGACTGGGAAAACCCCACACCCGAGACGGGGATGGGGCCGGCTGGGCATGGCCCCACTCCCCCACAGCGGCTTTGGAGCGGGAATTCTCCTTTTGGGGCAAGGCCTGGCTTGGTTTGGGAGGCAGGAGAGGGGGATGGGGATGGGGATGAGGAGGAGGATGGGATGGGGATGGGGATGGGGATGAGGACGAGGACGAGGATGAGGATGAGGATGAGGATGAGGATGAGGATGAGGATGAGGATGAGGATGAGGATGGGATGGGGGTAGGGATGTGGGGCAGGATGCAGAGGGGGCTGTGCTCCCTGCTGCATTCCCGGCCCTGCCCCTCCACTCCCGCCGGTGGAACCGGGACAGAACCGGCTCGGGGCCGGGCCCAGCCCCACGTGAGCGGAGCTCACACGTCCCTGTCCCATCGCCTTTGATCTCCAGCCCCGGCAGGGAAGATGTCCTGGCAGGAATCCGGCCCGTCAGGTCCCATCGGAGCCGGTGGCACTCGGTGACCAAGCCCTGGCAGCTGAGGTGGCCCCGCTGCGAGCCAAGCTCCACCTTCTGCCCCCGGGGCTGCGGGAGGATCCTGCCCCGGCTCGGGAATTTGGGATTCGGGGGCTCTGGAGGGGCTGTCCCGGCTGTCCCCGATCCTGGTGGGGACAGGAGCTGCTGCTCCTCTGCGGCACTTCAGTGATGAAAATAAAGACATAAACGAGATGGAGAATTATTTCCATGGGCAGACAGTGATGGAACAAGAGAGAATCCTTCCTCCTCACCCTCCTCCTCCTCCTGCTGCTGCCCGGGGTGGCCCCGGCTGGCCCCAGAGCCGCTGGCAGCGCCGGGAGCGGCCGCTCCCGATTACTCACGGGGAGGATGCGGGAGGGAAAAGCAGAGCAAATGGAAAAGTTGGAGAGGGAATGGAAAAGATGGAAAGAGGGCACTGGGTCCTCCTGCGGGCGCAGCTGGAGCTGAGCTCAGCCAGAGGGACAGGGCCTGGGCCAGGAACAGGGCCAGGAACAGGGCCAGGAACAGGGCCAGGAACAGGGGACAGGGACAGAGACAGGGATGGGACAGGGCCAGGGCCAGGGCCAGGGCCAGGGCCAGGGCCAGGGCCAGGGCCAGGGCCAGGGCCAGGGGACAGGGACAGGAACAGGGCCAGGGACAGGGGACATCCCGCCCTGGGTGACTGGGACACACTGGGGGGGCTCTGGCACCACTGGGGAATGCTCTGGAACTACTCTGGGGTCACCGCTGTCAAAAACCCAACCCAAACCCTCCCAAACCCCCTCGGTCACCACGCCCCGGGTGAGGCGGCAGCCGGACCCCAACCCACGGGGTGGGAACAAGGCGGGATGAAACGGGAGCCCTGCGGAGCCCGGCCGCGTCCAGGTGCGATTCCCAAAGCAAAGGAGACAAAAGCTCGGGCCGGGACGTTCAAAGGAGCCGCGGCCGCGGGGCCCCCCTGCCCCGGCCCGGGGGGAGCCGGGAGCCGACCCCGCTCCCGGGCGCTCCCGGCTTTGTGCCCGCCGGGGTTGGGTTACGGGGCCGGCCCTGGGAAGCCTCCTCCGCGGGTGGATTAAGGAATTCCAGCCCCATTCAGTGCCCGCTGAACCACGAATAATTCGGGAGCTGCAAAGAGCGGGAGGGGCGGGGGGTGTTCAATGGAACCGGCACCTGCCGGCGGCTGGAATTCGGGGGGCGGTGAGGAACGGTGAGATTTGCCTTCAAACCTGGGAGTTTTGGCCTCAACCCGGGATTTTTTTGGCCTGGGCGAGGGCGGCAGGGTGGCAGCGGGGAGTTCGCGTGTCACCTGTGCCATGGGGACGCTCCCAGGGACTGGAAAAGCCACCACGCGCTGCGGGTGGATGCTGGGGCTGGGTCACCGCTCCCAGGGACGGGACAGGCCGGTCCCGCCCGGCTTTGGGAGGGGTGTCCCGGTGCCACAGCGCCCCTGATGATGTCGCATCCCTCGGGGCAAGTCCCCTGAAGCCTCCCGGCCGTGCCCGGGGGGATTTGGCACCCAGGAGCCGTCGGGGTGGCAGCGACTGCGCCCGCCCGGTCCCCGGGAGACTCCTGGGCGCCTCTTAATGGCACCTTAATTACAGATTCACCGTCGCCGTTCGTCCCTCCCCCTCCTCCCTCCTTCCCTCCTCCCTGCCGAGCTTCCCCGGATGGAAATGCCCGGCGCGTGCTGCCGGGATTGTCACCGCCGCTAATGACCCCCTGCGAGCCGGGACACGGGAGGTGACACCGGCCCGACCGGCCCGGGCTGGCCCCGGGCCCGGCTGCGCCTCCGGCTCTGCGGGGAAGCGCTCGGTGGCTCCGGGACTTGGGGACGCGGCTGTCACCGGCCGCGAGAGAGGGGGCGACCTGCGTGAGGGGGGGTCCCTGGGCTCGCTGCGAGCTCCCTATGTCACTGCCAGTCCAGCCAGTGTCACCGTGCCAGTCCTGCCAGTGTCACCGTGCCAGCGCTGACAGTGTCACCGTGCCGGCCCTGACAGTGTCACCGTGCCGGCCCTGACAGTGTCACAGTGCCATCACTGACAATGCCACCGTGCTAGCCCACCCAGTGTCACCGTGCCAGCCCTGACAGTGTCACCGTGCCAGCGCTGACAGTGTCACCGTGCCGGCCCTGCCGGTGTCACCATGCCATCACTGCCGGTGTCACCGTGCCATCACTGCCAGTGTCGCCTTGCCAGCCCTGCCGGTGTCACCGTGCCAGCCCTGCCGGTGTCACCGTGCCAGCCCTGCCGGTGTCACCGTGCCAGCGCTGACAGTGTCACCGTGCCGGCCCTGACAGTGTCACCGTGCCAGCGCTGACAGTGTCACCGTGCCGGCCCTGACAGTGTCACCGTGCCAGCGCTGACAGTGTCACCGTGCCAGCCCTGACAGTGTCACCGTGCCAGCCCACCCAGTGTCACCGTGCCAGCCCTGCCGGTGTCACCTTGCCAGCCCTGCCGGTGTCACCATGCCATCACTGCCGGTGTCACCGTGCCATCACTGCCAGTGTCACCTTGCCAGCCCTGCCGGTGTCACCGTGCCAGCACTGCCAGTGTCACCGTGCCAGCCCACCCAGTGTCACCGTGCCAGCCCTGCCAGTGTCACCATGCCAGCCCTGACAGTGTCACCGTGCCGGCCCTGACAGTGTCACCGTGCCAGCCCTGCCGGTGTCACCTTGCCAGCCCTGCCGGTGTCACCATGTTAGCACTGCCGGTGTCACCGTGCCAGCCCTGCCGGTGTCACCGTGCCAGCCCTGCCAGTGTCACCGTGCCAGCCCTGCCAGTATCACCGTGCCAGCCCTGACAGTGTCACCGTGCCAGCCCTGCCAGTGTCACCGTGCCAGCCCACCCAGTGTCACCGTGCCAGCCCTGCCGGTGTCACCTTGCCAGCCCTGCCAGTGTCACCATGTTAGCACTGCCGGTGTCACCGTGCCAGCCCTGCCGGTGTCACCGTGCCAGCCCTGCCAGTGTCACCATGCCAGCACTGCCAGTGTCACCGTGCCAGCCCTGCCAGTGTCACCGTGCCAGCCCTGCCGGGGTCCTGCCGGAGCCGCACCGCGCGGGCTGGCGGCTCTCCCGAGCTGTCCCGGGCGGGATCTGCAGCCGTCGAAGGCTCCGGTGCAGCCGGGACAACCCGGGATGAGCCCCGGGGCGCTCCCAGCCCCGGGATCCGCGCCCGGAGCCGCTCCCGAGCCAGACCCCGGCTCCTCTCGGAGGGAAACCCCAAAAGGAGAACGCGGCTGGAGCCCGGGAATTCGGCCCCAGAGGCTCCGAGAATTCCTCGGAGCCGGCACTCGCAGAGAACAAAAAAAAAACCCAGCCAAAAAACCAGAAACGGCAATTTCCTCCACCACTAATTGTCCCTCTGTTAATTAATGAGAGTGTGGGGGCGCTGATTAGGATCTCCCCAAAGCCACAGGTCCTGGCTGGGGACAGCGGTGACCACACCGAGCTGAGCCTGGCCAGGGCCCGGGGGGCAGGAGGGGTCCTGGATTTGGGAAACTCGGTGGGGCTGGGTTTGGGATTGGGAAACTGAGATTTGGGATTGGGGAATTGATATTTGGGATTGGGGAACTGAGATTTGGGATTTGGGATTTGGGAATTGAGATTTGGGAACTGAGATTTGGGATTTGGGAACTGAGATTTGGGATTTGGGAACTGAGATTTGGGATTTGGGGATTGATATCTGGGATTTGGGAACTGAGATTTGGGAACTGAGATCTGGGATTGGGGATCTGCCCCGCTGCCACCCTTGTGGGTAAATCAGGACTCCCGCGTTTCCTGTGGCCGGGGTGTGGCTCCAGTGACCACAGCAGGGTCCGGCTCCCACCCACCCTCTGCAGCTCCCGGAATTTGGGGAGATGGGAATGAAGGTCCCAAAGCCTCTTTAAGAGGTTCCCTTCCCAAATTAGAGGGGCCAGACCGGGGCTAATGAGTGGAATAATTGATTAAATCTGTCCCGTAATTCATTCTCCCGCAAAGTGGGATGTGGGGAATTCCCACAGTGGAAAATTGATCCCACAATTAACGCCAGGCTCTTAATGAGCCCTCCAGAGAAAAGAACGGCCGGGATGGGCAGAGACCCTCCCGAGGCTGGGCCTCAGCTGGGAATGGCCGGGAATGGATGGGAATGGATGGGAATGGCTGGGAATGGATGGGAATGGATGGGAATGGCTGGGAATGGATGGGAATGGCTGGGAATGGATGGGAATGGCCGGGAATGGCTGGGAATGGATGGGAATGGCTGGGAATGGCTGGGAATGGATCGGAATGGACGGGAATGGATGGGAATGGACGGGAATGGATGGGAATGGCCAGGAATGGATGGGAATGGATCGGAATGGACGGGAATGGACGGGAATGGATGGGAATGGCTGGGAATGGATGGGAATGGATGGGAATGGATGGGAATGGCTGGGAATGGCTGGGAATGGATCGGAATGGACGGGAATGGATGGGAATGGACGGGAATGGATGGGAATGGACGGGAATGGATGGGAATGGCCAGGAATGGATGGGAATGGATCGGAATGGACGGGAATGGACAGGAATGGACGGGAATGGACGGGAATGGATGGGAATGGATGGGAATGGATGGGAATGACCGGGAATGGACGGGAATGGATGGGAATGGATGGGAATGGATGGGAATGGCTGGGAATGGACGGGAATGGACGGGAATGGATGGGAATGGATGGGAATGGATGGGAATGGATGGGAATGGACGGGAATGGACGGGAATGGATGGGAATGGATGGGAATGGATGGGAATGGACGGGAATGGATGGGAATGGCCAGGAATGGATGGGAATGGATCGGAATGGACGGGAATGGACAGGAATGGACGGGAATGGACGGGAATGGATGGGAATGGATGGGAATGGATGGGAATGACCGGGAATGGACGGGAATGGATGGGAATGGATGGGAATGGATGGGAATGGCTGGGAATGGACGGGAATGGACGGGAATGGATGGGAATGGATGGGAATGGATGGGAATGGATGGGAATGGACGGGAATGGACGGGAATGGATGGGAATGGATGGGAATGGACGGGAATGGACGGGAATGGATGGGAATGACCGGGAATGGATGGGAATGGATGGGAATGGATGGGAATGGATGGGAATGGACGGGAATGGATGGGAATGGACGGGAATGGACGGGAATGGATGGGAATGGATGGGAATGACCGGGAATGGATGGGAATGGATGGGAATGGATGGGAATGGATGGGAATGGACGGGAATGGACGGGAATGGCCGGGAATGGCCAAGAATGGACGGGAATGGATGGGAATGGATGGGAATGGATGGGAATGGATGGGAATGGACGGGAATGGACGGGAATGGACGGGAATGGCCAAGAATGGACGGGAATGGACGGGAATGGACGGGAATGGACAGGAATGACCGGGAAGGGCTGGGAATGGCCGGGAATGGATGGGAATGGACAGGAATGGATGGGAATGATGGAATTGCCACTACTGTGTTTATGGGGCGGCAAAGCCAGTGCCGGTTTTCTCCTCTCCAAACAGGAATTTGGGAATTCTCCCCACTCCTCCATCCATCCATCATCCCTCCATCCATCCCTCCATCCAGCAGGGATGGAAATCCAGGGGCGATTTCCTCCTGGAAAATTCCTTCCTTCCATCTCTCCTTGTTGTTTCCACCAGGCCCCTTTGATGCCTTTGCTTTCCATCCATGTGTCCCCGGGAAAATCAAACCCAGATCGGTGTCCTGGAAAATATTTGGAGGTTCTGATGCAAAATATCAGCTCTGGGAGGGGGTGAGGGGTGCCGGGAAGCAGTGCTGGGTTTGAGGATTTTGGTGGCATCTCTGTGGTTTCATCCCAGCTCCGGGATGGGCAGGGGAGGGACCCTGGGTGTTGTGGGGTTGTGGTGTTGGGGAAATGCCGATTTACACCCCTGGATGGGGATTTGATGGCACCACACCCACTGCAGACCCTCTGGGAATCGGGGTGGGAGCACCCATGGAAGCCAGCGTTCACCTTCCCAAACCAATCCAGGCTCCAGCGCCCGGAGCCACTTTCTGAGCCTCTTTTGGCCGAAAATTTCAAATCTTGGGCTTGTTGGAGCTTTTGAAAGAAAGGGCGGGGGAATCAGCGCCAGCTTCCTTCCCTTGTGTCCCTCTGCGCGTGTCCAGCCCCCGCTGTGACATCGCTGTCACCTCCCACGTCCGTGTGTCCCCTGGGGCCACCTCTGCGCCATCAGGTCACCTCCGGACGTGATTCACCGCAGGGGCAGCGGGCCCTGGGTGCTCCGGGGGTGTCTGGCAGCGCTCGGGGGACAAACCCCGGCTCGCTGCTCCCCTCTGGGGCAGGACCAGCCCCCGGGAGCGGCAGTTTCCCCTTTCTGGATGTTCCCCCCCGGCCACAGGATGCTCCCCACCATCCCCTCACCCCTCTGCTCTCCCGGCCCGGCTTTTCCCGGTGCCGAGACGCCCCAAAAGCCGGGGGGGCCGCCCGGGGCGGCGGTGGGAGCCCAGCTCGTGCTGCAGCGTCTCCCCGGCTGCCCCGGGACCATTCCCGGCTGGAGATAGCGCGGCTGCTCGGCGGTGGCAGCGCGGGCGTGTGGGAGGGCAGACGCCAGGCTGTCTGCTCCCACTCCGCTGGGCTTGTTATTAACTTCTCCTTGGGCTGCCATTAACCCAGAATTCCTGCTCCTGGCTCCAGGCTTTCCCCGCGCCGCTCTATCTGCAGCCTAATTACAGCTGTTGGGATCTCCCTTTATCTCGGGGGATCTTTGGGGTTGGTTACCTGGCACACGCGTTCCCGGCCCCCCCTCCTCGCACGCCCATCCCTGCTTTCCCCTTTAATCCTCGCTGCTTTCATCAGCCCCGGAGGACGGCACCAACGCGGCTGTGCCGGGGTGCTGGGTCCGCATCCCGCGGATCCCGGAGCATCCCCGGCCAGGTGACCGCCGGCGACGTTTTCCCCGCGTGTCCCGGCGCGTCCCGGCCACCACGCGGGGCCCGGCGTGTGCCGGCACCTCCCAGCCCCGCCACCGAGCCCCGGCGCTGGCTCCCAGCGCGGCCGTGATTTATTTTTTTAATTCAGCGCGGGTTGAGTCGATGTGTTTGTCTTGGCAGCTCCAAGCCCAAACTCCGCTCCAACAGCCCCGTCCTGTCCCTGCCAGCCCCCGCTGACACCCACCGGGCTGGCACCCGAGCCGGCCGTGCCCTGTGCCCACATCTGTCCTGGAACGCTCCCAAAACCAGCCCCGGGGCCAGCCGGGGGCTCTGCACAGCCCGAGGGCTGGGGTCGGAGTTTTATCTCCTCTCCCGAAGGGGTTTGGAGCAGGTGGCGCTTCCCTGTCCCCATCCCTGTCCCTGTCCCCATCCCTGTCCCTGTCCCTGTCCCCGTCCCCGTCCCCGTGCCCACCCTTGGCACAGAACGGGGCTGAGATTGGCACCTTCAGACCCCTGACCCAGAGGGTGGAGGGGCAGGAGGATGAGGAGGATGAGGATGGTGTCACCAATGTCCCGCTGCTCCCCCTGGGCTGCCCCTTCCCCTGGGTCCCCCCATGAAGGTCCCCAAATGGGGGGGACCCCTCCCCACTGGCTCGGTGGGATGGGATGGGGTGGATGGATGGATGGATGGATGGATGGATGGATGGATGATGGATGGATGGATGGATGGATGGATGGATGGATGGATGATGGATGGATGGATGGATGGATGGATGATGGATGGATGGATGGATGGATGGATGGATGGATGGATGATGGATGGATGGATGGATGGATGGATGATGGATGGATGGATGGATGGATGGATGATGGATGGATGGATGGATGATGGATGGATGGATGGATGGATGGATGGATGGATGATGGATGGATGGATGGATGGATGGATGGATGGATGGATGGATGATGGATGGATGGATGGGATAATGGGGTGGGATGGGATGTGAAGGGCTCCCATCCCTCCTTCCACCCCAGCAGGAACACCCTGGAACAGAGCTGTGCCCCTTTACCCCAGCAGGAAATTGAACCCTGGGTGTCTCCCCTGCTCCTGCCAGAGGACAAATCTTGACCCCAAACACCCCTGGGGACACCATCCTGCAGCACCTGGCACAGAGACCTCGGCTCCCTGCTTTAGGATGGACAATTTGGGGTACTTTTATTAATTGTGGGTATTTCTCCCATCCAGCTCTCAGCAGAGAGGTGGGAAAGCACCAGGTGCTCGAAGGGGGCCTGTATCCCTCTGGCTCCAGCTGTGGGACATTTATGGGATTCCCCACGAGGACCCTCTGTGCAGGTGGAGGGGGGGATGCCGCCCCCAGCCCCAGCACCCTTTTTGTGCCCCCCAGTGCCCCGTGAGGAGCCGGGAGGGAGCGGGGCCGGCGGGAGCTGATCCCGGCAAGCCGGCACCCGTCCCGCAGCCGGTGGGGCTGAGTCACCGGCGAAAGTGAGGAACGGGATAAAAGCAGATCAGGGGAGCTTTCCTTGCCTTCGCTCCTCGCCCTCGGTGCCGGCCGGGCCGGCTCCCCGGGCACGCGGCGCGGGCAGGGCTGCAAACATCTGGAATTCTCCTCTGGCAGCTGCTGCTCCGCCGCTCTTTGGCCCGGCCGGGCTTGGGGCCATCCCCTGTTGGTGCCCGGAGTTCCGTGGCCCCGCAGAGGCTTTGCCCCGCACCCCAGCCGGAGGCTGCTGTGGGGTTTGGAGCCCGCGTCCTCCCCGAGGACCATCCCGGGGACACAGCTCCGTGCTGGGACGCGGGGACAGCACCGGGGGACAGCCCGAGGGCGCTGGGAATGTCCCCAGGTGGGGCCGGGCTGGGGACAGAGGGCAGCGCGGAGCTGAGGCCAGGCTGTCCCCGAGCGGGGCAGGACGCGGTCCCCGCGTGTCCCGGGCTGGGTCATTCCTATCGGAGCCGGCCCGGCACGGGCGACTCGGAGCCCCGGTGGCCGCCTGGAAACGCGGCTGGCACCGGCTGGGGCTGGCGGGACGGGGGGACCCTCCCTGCCCGCGCCCCCGGCCGCCGGCCCCGCTCCCGCGGGGCGCGGCTCCCGTCCCGCTGTGTCACCCCCGTGTCCCCGAGGCCATCGCAGCCTCGCCGACCCCGCCACCGGCACGCTGGCTGTCCCCAAAGGCGGTGACGGCAGCTCCGGGGCCCGCACCGGCGGTTTTATCCCCGGTGTGCCCCGGCTGCCCGCCCCGGCCCGAGGCCCCTGCGGGGTCACGGAGGGCGCGGCCGGGCCGGTTGTCACCCGCGGGAGCGGGGCCCCGCGGGGACCGGGGCGCTGCCGGCGCCGCCGAGGGGCCCCCGCGGCTGCCGGGGGTGGCTCGGGAGGGGCCGGCCCCGCCCGGCACCCCGGCTCGCCCCCCGTGCCCCCCTGTGCCCCGAGCGGCATCAGCCGGCCCCGCCTGCTCCCGGGGCTGCCCCGTGTCCCCCGGGGGTCCCTAAGGAGGGGACCCCAATCCCGCAGGAGGGGACCCCAATCCCGCAGGAGGGGACCCCAATCCCGCAGGAGGGGTCACCCCCCCAATCCCGCAGGAGGGGTTACCCCCCCAATCCCGCAGGAGGGTCACCCCCACTCGGGGGACACCGCCAGGACACGGATGTGTGTGGGGGGGTGTTTCAGGGTGTCCCCCAGCCCCGGGGAGGGTCACGGTGGCGCAGGGGGGGATGGCCTCGAAGGGGGTCCCACACTCGAGGGGGGGTGGGCACGGGGTGAAGGGGGTGCCCCGGGACGTGACGTCACCGCGGGGGCGGGGCGGGGCGGGGCGCTCGGGGCATCCCCGGGGCCGCGGCAGCCGGAGCCGTCGGGGGGCGGCGGGGGCTCGGCTCGGCTCGGCTCGGCTCGGCTCGGCTCGGCTCGGCTCGGCTCTGCCCTGCCCTGCCGCGGGGGCTGCGGGCACTGCCCGGCCCGGCCCGGCCGGACCATGACCATGAGCTCGGTGGCCGAGACCCTGCTGGGCTCCGACCCTTCCAAAGCCGCGTTCCTGGAGCTCGGCCCCGCCCAGCACTACCCCCTGCACGGCCACCCCCAGCACGACCCCCCGCCCTTCTCCTCCTACGGCCGGCCCGGACACTTCCCGTACCCCGGCGGGGCCCCCCCGCCGCCCCACGGGGGTCCCTACCTGCCCTACCCGCCCCCCGGCGCCCCGCACGCCCCGGCCCCCGGGGCCAGGCTGCAGGACACAGGTAAGGGGGGCGCGGGGGTCGCGCACCGGCCCCGGGCACCCCCCGGGCCGGGAGAGCCGGGATGGAGCCGTCGGAAGCGCTCCGGGGCAGCGGCGGGGCTGGACCCGGCTGGGCCCGGTGCGGGGTCCTGGGGGGCAGCTGGGGGGGCTGGGGGTGGTGTCCCCCGCTCCCAGAGCACCCCGACCCGCAGGGGACACGTGGGTGGCTTCGAGGAGCCGCGGGCATGGGGAGCATCAGCCCCTACAGGCTCCTCCAACCTGAGACCCCCAGGGGCCCCCAGGGACCCCCATGTCCCCCCATCCCCCTCATTCCCCCCTTCTGCCCCCCAATCCTGCCCTCTGAGCCCCTCAGCTGCCCACACGCTCCGGCTGTGCCCCCCGGGCCAGACAGGCTCTCCCCACACCCCAGCCCCTGCTCCCTGCTCCATCCCTGCTCCCCGCTGTTTGCCCCAAAAACCGAGGCAGGAAGCGCGATCAGAGCCTGGAGAGAACCGAACCGGCCCGGAGAGAACCGAACCGGCCCCGGGGCTGCCCCCAGGGGTCCCGAACCCAGCCGAGCCCCGGCCCTGGCCGTGCTCCCTGGGTGACACACACCGGGTGGCTGCTGCTGGGCCAGGGACCCCCAGCTCGCCCCGCTGGCTCCCCCGGGGCAGGGGGGTCCATCCTGGTGCTGCTCCATCCCTGGGGGTCCCACCGGCCCCCCCGGCCGGGCACAGGCCGAGGCCTGGGTCCCACATGCCGCTGGACGTGGCCAGCGGCTGAATGGTCCCATCCCTCCCTTCCTCCTCCTCTCCTTTCGCTATCCCCGAGGTCTAAACACCACTAGAGCAGCCCCCCACCACTTATCCTCCCTCTCTTCCACAGACACCCCCCGACAGCCGCGGGGATGATTTGGGGGTGGTTTTGGGGTGGTTTTGAGTGGTTTGGGGTGTTTTTTTAACCTCGCCGTGTGCCTGCTGGGCCGTGGCTCCTCTCCCCGCTCCGCAGAGGCCGAGAAGCCGCTGGCCGTGTCCAACGGGGAGCTGCGGCTGGCCGGGAAGGGCAAGAAGCTGCGGAAGCCGCGGACCATCTACTCGAGCGTGCAGCTGCAGGCGCTGAACCAGCGCTTCCAGCAGACGCAGTACCTGGCGCTGCCCGAGCGCGCCGAGCTGGCGGCGCAGCTGGGGCTCACCCAGACCCAGGTACGGCCCGGACCCCGCCGGTGCCCGGCCCGGGACACCGCGGGGCCGCCGGGGCCGGCCGGTGCCGCCGCGCGCCCGCCGGGACGGCTCCGGCTGCGGGCCGGGTCCCGCTGGAAGCGAGCCGAGCCGAGCCGTGCCGCGGCGGGGGAGCTGGCGCCGGTGGGCCCGCAGGGCTCGGGTTTGGGGCGCCCCTGCCCGCACCTCCCAGCGGCAGCGGGACTTTCCCAGCCCCGGAGCCTGGCTGGCGGCCCGGCCGTGCCCGGCGCTGGGCGGCCCCGGGCCGCGGGACGGGGCGAGTGGGTTTTTGAAGGCGATGGGGAGAGACAGGCAGGCGGCAGCGGTGCAGCCCCGGAGCCAGGGGCGAAGCGAGCTCATAAAGCCGGGGAAGAGGAGACAAGTGGGAACCTGCCGGCAGCGCGGGGGGGACCGCGGGGAGGAATGAGCAGGGCCCGGCCCAGCCCCGGCACCGGCACCCGGCGGGGCTGGCACGGCCGGGGGGACCCGGGGAGGCTCCCGGGGACTCTGCCTCGCTCTCCGGGCTCCCGGTGCGTGTCCCCACAATCTCCCCCCACCACAGAGGGGAGTCCCGGGTGCCTTGTGAAGGGTTGGGCTCCCAGCCCGCTTCGTGCCCCAGACCCCGCAGGAATGGGGTCGGGGGGAGCCCGGGGGTCTGTCGTGGTTAGAGGTGGGGGTTTAGGGGGTGTCGGCCTCTCCCTCCCCCTCACCCCCTCTCTGTGCCCGCAGGTGAAGATCTGGTTCCAGAACAAGCGCTCCAAGTACAAGAAGATCATGAAGCAGGGCCCGGGTGCCCCCGACGGGGAGCAGACCCCGCACAGCGTCCCCGCCCTGTCCCCCTGCTCCCCCGGCCTCCCCCCGCTCTGGGACCTCCCCGGGCCCGGCAAGGGGCCCCCGCTGGCCCCCGGGGGCTACATCAACACCTTCGGGGCCTGGTACCAGCCGCACCCGCAGGACGCCATCCCCAGGGCCCCCATGATGTGACGCTGCCGCCGCTCCAGCACCGCCGGATCCGGAGGGACCCCCGGGGACCCTGAGGGACACCAGGGACATGGGGGGGACGCTCTGCGGCCGCCCCCCAAGGGACTGGGAGCCCAGCGAAGCCCCGGGGGAACCCAGTGAGTGGAGGAGGAGGAAGAAGAGGAGGAAGAAGGTGACAACGATCGCAGGAGCCCGGGGATGTCCTGCTCTGTCACGCTCCGCAGTGCCCCGTGCCCTGTGCGCCATCCCAGTGGGACAGGACTCGGCCCCGGGTCCCCCCAGTCATGGACAGGGGGCGGGGGGACCCCAGGAGGGGCTGGGGAGTCCCCGGCCCCCCGGTCTGGCTTTATTTATAAATTCTGTTTGTTATTGGTTGTGCCCCCATTACAAACAGGCTGAACATCGACGGGTTCTGCTCCTCCACGCTCCCCGCGGCTTTGGGGTGTCCCTGGTTTGGGGGAGACTCTTCCATCCAGAACCTCCCAGTTCATGAGAAAACAGCCCAGAGGGGCTGAGGGTGCAGGGTCAGGGGCTGGGGCTGTGTCCCCCCAAACATCTGCCCAAAACGGAGCCCAGTTAGAGGAACTGTGGGGCTGGGGCTCGCGAGGGGCTCCCGGCCCCTCCTGCCGGGAGTTTGGGGCAGTTCGGAGCTGTGGGAGGTGTCTCCCCCAGCAGGGGTGCCCATGGGTGGGCAGGGGGCACGGGGAAGGCTGGGCAGCCCAGCTGAGCCGGGGTCCCTGCCCGGTGTCCCCGCAGACACCCGGCCCTGGGAGCGAGGAGGGTGTTTGGGGAGCAGGGGCGGGTTTCCCTCTGCAGGTTTGGCTTTGTGCTTCCAGAGGCCAGAACCCGGCTGGAAAATACATCCTTGTGATTTCTTTTCCTTTGTATGTTGTTATTTTTTCCCAGTCCTGCTCCGTGTTTGTCCCCTGCAGTGGGGGCCAGACCCCACCAGAGCTCTCCTGGCTGAGGGACAGCAGCTCCGTGCCCCTCTGGCACAAACACTCCGTGATCCTGGCCCTGATATTCCCACTCTGTGACCCTGATATTCCCACTCCATGATCCTGGTCCTGCATATTCCCATCCCCTGATTCCCCTGTCCCAAGGGCCCCTTCCTGCCCCCTTGCAGGAGCTGCTTTGGCACCTTCAGCACCTCACGGGGCTGGGGCGATCCCCAGATCCCACCTGAGGGGTCGGGAACAAGAGCAGGGATCGGGGCTGGGGTGGAAGTCAGAGCCTGTCCGGGGCTGGTGGCACTGGGGACCCCCGTGTCCCCATTCCCGGCCACCCTGGCAGTTCCAGTTCCTCAGCCGAGGGCTTTGGGGTGCTGATCCCGTGGGACGGGTGTCCCCAGCTGTCCCCAGCTGTCCCCATGGGTGCTGTGGAGCCCAGGGGCTGGGCCTGACTGAGATCCATGGCCAGGCCCGTGGTGGGTGATGCTCCCAGCGGGATTTTCCTGGAGGATGGAGCCCACCCTCCCCACCGAGGATTTAGGGAAGGGGGTGGATTTGGGCCGCGGTGTCACCTCCCTGTCCCCAGCAGGACATCCCAGCGATGGGGACAGACCCCGCTCGGGGGCGGTGCCGTCCCATCTGCGGGGCGCTCCGGGGTCCGGCTGGCGGGGCCGTGACTCCGGCGTGGCTCCGGTGAGCCGAGGGCTGGGCCGGGCCCGGCTCCAGGGCTGGGGCTGCCAGGCCGGGCCGTGGGCGGGCGCTGCCCCCGCTCCCGGGGCTGGCACCGGGTGACGCAAGGGCGGCAGGTGTCGCAACGGGGCAGGAGCCGAGCGCGGGCTGGGAGGGTCTGCTGGGCCGGGGGGACAGCGGGGGACGGGGCACTGCCACCCCCGGCACTGCCACCCTCGGCACTGCCACCCCTGGCACTGTCACTCCCGGCACTGACACCCCCAGCACTGCCACCCCTGGCACTGCCACCCCTGGCACTGTCACCCCCGGCACTGCCACCCCCGGCACTGCCACCCCCGGCACTGCCACCCCTGGCACTGCCACCCCTGGCACTGCC
Organism: Lonchura striata; assembly: GCF_046129695.1. NCBI lineage: Eukaryota > Metazoa > Chordata > Aves > Passeriformes > Estrildidae > Lonchura > Lonchura striata. The sequence goes on along the minus strand of NC_134627.1, from coordinate 7,793,184 downwards.
ACCCCTGGCACTGTCACCCCCAGCACTGCCACCCTCGGCACTGTCACACCAGGCACTGTCACCCCCGGCACTGTCACCCCCAGCACTGCCACCCCCGGCACTGCCACCCCTGGCACTGCCACCCTCGGCACTGTCACCCCCAGCACTGCCACCCTCGGCACTGTCACCCTCGGAACTGCCACACCAGGCACTGTCACCCCCGGCACTGCCACCCCCGGCACTGCCACCCCCACCACTGTCACCCCTGGCACTGTCACGCCTGTCACTGCCACCCTCGGCACTGCCACCCCAGGCACTGCCACCCCTGGCACTGTCACACCAGGCACTGTCACGCCTGTCATTGTCACCCCTGGCACTGCCACCCCCGCTCTGGGACCTACAAAAGCTGGCCCCGCCATCCTGGGGCTGTCCCCGCTACCCTCGGGGGTAACTGGGATCACTGGGATCACTGGGATCACTGGGATCACTGGGATCACTGGGGACACTGGGATCACTGGGGTCACTGGGATCACTGGGATCACTGGGGTAACTGGGATCACTGGGATCACTGGGGTAACTGGGATCACTGGGGTCTCTGGGGTAACTGGGATCACTGGGATCACTGGGGTCACTGGGGACACTGGGATCACTGGGATCACTGGGGTAACTGGGATCACTGGGGTCACTGGGATCACTGGGATCACTGGGGTCACTGGGGTAACTGGGATCACTGGGGTCACTGGGATCACTGGGGACACTGGGATCACTGGGGTAACTGGGATCACTGGGATCTCTGGGATCACTGGGATCACTGGGATCACTGGGATCACTGGGGTCACTGGGGTCACTGGGATCACTGGGGTAACTGGGATCACTGGGATCACTGGGGTAACTGGGATCACTGGGATCACTGGGGTCACTGGGGTAACTGGGATCACTGGGATCACTGGGGTAACTGGGATCACTGGGGTCACTGGGGTCACTGGGATCTCTGGGATCTCTGGGATCACTGGGATCACTGGGATCACTGGGATCACTGGGATCTCTGGGATCTCTGGGATCACTGGGATCACTGGGATCACTGGGGTCACTGGGATCACTGGGATCTCTGGGATCTCTGGGATCACTGGGATCACTGGGATCACTGGGATCACTGGGATGCCGAGGGGAGGTCGCTGTGTGCCCGTGCCAGGACAGGAGGGGGACGCTGGGGACAGTGGGGGGACGTCCCCATCGCTGTGGGGACCCTGCCCCTGGCTCCCGTTCCCATCCCCCTTTCGGGAGGGTGCCGGGACCCCGAGCCTGGCCCCGGCGAGGGATCTCGGGGTCCCGCAGCCGCTTTTTGGGGAACCCTGGGGCGTTCTCGGCACGGCTGGGCTGGGGCAGCTGTGGGGGGACAAAAGGGGGACAGGACCCCGGGGGGACCCTCTGGGGGACAGGACGGGGGGCGGGGGGAGATCCCGGACCCCAAAGCTTTTCCCGGAGCCCCCATCCCAAGGCTTTTCCCGAGCCCCTGACCCCAAGGCTTTTCCTGGAGCTCCCGACCCCAAAACTTTTCCCGGAACCCCCATCCCCAGATCTTTTCCCGAGCCCCCAAACCCAAGGCTTTTCCCCGGAGCCCCCGACCCCAAGGCTTTTCCCCGGAGCCCCCGACCCCAAGGCTTTTCCCCGGAGCCCCCCATTCCAAGGCTTTTCCCGGAGCCCCCCATCCCAAGGCTTTTCCCGGAGCCCCCATCCCAAGGCTTTTCCCAAAGCCCCCCATCCCAAGGCTTTTCCCGGAGCCCCCATCCCAAGGTTTTTCCCGAGCCCCCGACCCCAAGGCTTTTCCCGGGGCAGCGCTGGGAGCGGCGTTCGCGCCCGGCCGTGGGCAGCGCGGCACCCGGGATTTACATAATCCCTGGATATGTAACCCGCCGCCTTCCTGGGTTTTTTCTCCTCCTCTAAATGAAAAAAAAAAAAAAAAAAATTAAAAAACCCCAAAAACCTGAAACGAAACCTCCCCAGCGCCAGCTCCCGGCTCCGGCTCCTCCTCCTCCCGCGGGGTTGGGAACGGGGATTTGGGGCTGCAGCTTGTGGGGAGATTTGGGGCGAGGTGGGAGGGAAACCCTGCGTGGATTTGGGGACGGGGGCCGTGGGGACACGTCTGGGGACACTGAGAGCCGGGAGCGTCCCGAGATTTGGCACTGGAGCCCCTCAGGGAAACGGGGCCGAGCGGGATTCGGGGTCCCCGCGGCCATCGGGGGTGATGGGGACAGCGTGGGGACAGCGTGGGGACAGCGTGGGGACAGCGTGTCCCACCCGTGACACGGCCAGGGGCCGTGGGGTTTTGGGATTTTGGGTGGGCTTGTCCTGTCCCCACCTCGTTGTCCCCAAAAGGGACCCCGGGGCAGCGCAGCCGCCCTGCCGGTCTGCAGGGCTGGCAGCTCACTGGTCCCAGTAGGAGCAGCGGGATGGAAGCGCCAGGATCCCGCAGCTGTTTGGGGAATGCTCTGAAAATCCTAAAAAAATTCCTTTTCCTGCCCCAAATTCCCTCTCAGCAGGACAAAGTGGGGTTTGGGATCAAGCGACATTGTCCGGTGCCACCCCATGCCCAGCTGTCCCTCCAAAATGGGGTTTAAATCCACATTTCCCAAGGTGGAAAAACCCCAAACCTTGCTCCCTAAACCCCTCCAGAAATCGGGGAAAAAACGGTGTTTGGAGCTTTAAATTCAGAACTTTTATTAATGAACATTTCCAGCCCGGCTTTGGATCCCTTGGGAAGGAGCAAAGGACACTCAGGGACACCCGAGGGGGGCTCCCATCAGCCGGGGGGGATTTTCCTTAGGAAAAAAGAAAAATTATAGACAAAAAAGAAAAAAAAAATCAAAAAACGAAACCAGTTTGGTTTGGAACAACTTTATACAAACGAACCTTATGTACACTCCCTTTTTTCCCCCCAAAACACCCCTATTTATAGAAGGCAACATAAATAAATCCCCGGGACTGTACAACACTATGAACACTCCTTAAAACGGCACTTTCTGCTTAAAAAAATAGCATTATTCTCTTAAAAAATAGGAAAGAGCTCGGTTATTTTTTTTCCTTTAAAATAAGTCGTCGATTTCCTTAAAAAAGAGGCATTTTCGCCGTTCCTTTACCCACAGCTGGAGGCACAGCCAGAAAACGGAGATGAACACGAGTTTTTCTCTTCAAACAATAACTTAAAACCATTCCTGAACTGCTTAAATATTAAAATATTTCCCTCCCCACACCTCCCCCCACACACACACGGTTTTTTAAATTTACTTTTAAATCGCCGCCTTCTGGTCTGAGCATCGTCCCGGGTGATTCCGGCTGGGGTGAGGGTCCCGCTGTGCTCCCGTGGGGGGTCCGTGAGCCCCAAAACCGCTCCCGGTGTCGGAGCCGGGGCCAAGCACCTCCCCCTCGGCCGGGGACGGGCACGTCCCTGTCGCGACAGCGGCGACACGGCTCCTCCAGCCCGGCGGGGTCCGGGGCCGCTCAGCGCGGTCCCCCAACAGGCAAAGCTCCGGCGAGGGCTTGGGATGAAGATCTTCGGGGGCCAAATTTGCCCGGGGCCCGGGGGGGTGGGGGGGTGCGATGGAAAAACGTCAGAAATGAAAAAGTTCTGAAGGATTTTCCAGCTTTTCCAGCGCTGGGAGCGGAGGGTTTGGAGCCTTTGCAGTCCTCTGGTTCCTGAGATGAGCGGGGCGAGGAGCGAGGGTTTCTGGGGGTGCGCGGGGTGGGGGTCCTTTCCTTTGGTTTGTTGATGTTGTTGTTGAGTTTTTGTTGGGTTTTTTGGGGTTTTTTTTTTAGGAAAAATCAGGAGACAAAACCAAACCGGGGATGGGGGGGTGTGGGGTGTGGAAAAAAGGAGGCCGAGGAGTTGTGCAGCGTCTCTGAGCCCTCCGCGCCCGTCAGTACACGGCGCCCGTGCTGGGCGGCCCGGGGGACGGGTGGTGCATCGGGGGCGCCGCCTGCGCCTGCGGGGGTCCGTGGGGGCCGCTGAGGCTCTGGGGGTGGTACCAGGGGTTGTGCTCCTCCAGGAAACCCGGCGAGGAGCTGTAGGGCAGCGGCTGCGGCAGCGGGGTGCGGGCGCTGCCGCCGGGACTGTCCCACACCGGCGACGGCGGCGAGTTGCAGGCCATGGAGTCGCTGTTGTTGGGGCTGTGCTCCAGAGGCACCTCGCCGTTCTTGTAGAGCTTCTTGAACTTGGAGCGCCGGTTCTGGAACCAGATCTTCACCTGCGGGGTGCAGGGGAGAGGGTCAGAGAGCCGGGAAGGGACAGGGAGGATGGGATGGGTACAAGGAAAAGGGGCAGGGAGCCGGGAGGGTGGGGTGGGTGCAGGGAAAAGGGGCAGAGATTCGGGAGGATGGGATGGGTACAAGGAAAAGGGGCAGGGGACATGGAGTGTCCCTCCCTCCTTGGCATGGGAACAGGAGGGATGGGGGAGAGGGAAGGGGACAAGGGATGGGGTGGTTTGGATCGTAGGGACACCTAAAACAGGGGTCACGGGCAGCCCTGAAACACGGGAAGGGATATTGGGGTCACAGGGAACTCCCCTGGGCACTGGAACCAAACTGGGACAGGGGGGTCACAGGGACCCCAGAGACACAGGAAGGGACAGGGGGGTCACAGGGACCCCAGAGACTGGCACGTAGGAAGGGACAAGGGACACAGGTGACACATGAGGCACCACGGGAAGGGACATCATGGGGACCCCGCACGGTGCATGGCAGCAAACTCCTCGGGACAGGGGTGTCGTGGGACACATGGGCAGTGACCCTTGGTGTGAGTGTCACACCACGGACACACCACGGACACCATGGGTACGCCAGGGACACTCCAGGGACACTCCAGAGAAATAGTCATTCCATGAACACACCACGGACACTCCATGGGCACTCCATGGGCACTCCACGGACACCCCAGGGACACCCCAGGGACACGGACACAGCACGGACAGGGACACCCCGTGCTCTGGGGCCAGCACCCACGTGCCAGCGGCTGTCACACAGACCCCTCTGGGGACACGGGCGTCACGAGGAGCCCGTCACGCCACACGCCACACGGGCGTCGGGAGCGTCCCCGCGCTGGGCGAGGCGGCGCTGGACGCCCTGGGCGAGGGGCGGGGGTGGCGGCGGTTGTCACCCAAACAGGATGTCCCTCTGGGAGCGGGTGACGCGCTCCGTCAGCCCTTTGCGAGTGTCCCCGATTGCTTCATCGCCCAAGGGAGGAGGAGGAAGGCCAAGGGCGGCACAAGGGCGCCGGCGCCGGCCCCGAGGCAGGGAGGGCACCGCGATGGGGCGCGGGGGAGTCACGGGCTGCGGGGACAGCGGGGACAGCGGGGACAGCGGGGACAGCGGGGACAGTGGGGACAGCCGAGCCCCTCCCAGCCGCAGAGCCAAGGGGACGGTTGTCCCCGCGCCAGGCAGGACCCCAGGAGCGAGGGTTTCGCCCCGAATCTGGGCGGCTCGAGGGGAGGAGGAGAAGCCCATCCCGCACATCCCGGCTCTTCCAGTCCAGCCTGCAGGGCCACCCCAGCGCTGGGGACAGCGGGCGTGGAACCGGTCCCCAAATCCCTTCTCCCTGCACGAACCCAGCGGGATGGGGCAGCCAGGGGAAGTTTTGGGAAGTCTGGGCAGTAGGAGCTCAGGAGAGCCCAGGGGAACAGGTCCCTGCTCCGGCAGGATCTGGGGTCAGGAGCTCTGTGGGGATGGGGTGTCCCGAGAGCCCCGTCCCGAGCAGCCCGGCTCGCCCGGGACTCGGTGCCCCACATTCCTGGTCCCGGGTGTGCCGTGACCCG